>NW_010202640.1:0-25460 GCF_000695765.1 Mesitornis unicolor | reverse complement strand
CTCTTTCCTTTGAGAGCAATCATTACTGATTGTGGACTAACAAAGCTTTCTGTCCCCACCTCTCTTTCACAGAAAGGGAGAGAGGAGAAAAAAAGTTCAGACCATCTCTCAGTCAAAGTCGTATTAATTACATTATAACATATTGAGAAGAGGGAATGAAAGCTGCTTGCTAAATTCATAATGTGCTTCAGATGTATGTGTATTAAGACTTGTCTAAGAATAATCTTGTGCCTTTCTTTGATGGAACATTGAGTTCCTTCATTTGCTCGAATGTGAACTTCCTCTTTTTAACACAGAATGATAAACCACAGTATGGATATGTGTTTTCTATTTATAACCTTGATGTCGTTCATCTGTTGATCAGGATAAAAGCCATCAACCATAAAGTCTGTCTGTTCATTTTGTCAGATACTCTTGAATTTGAAAATAAGATGAGGTATATCTTACTTTATCAACCAAGGAATAAGAAATAATGATTCAGGTTAGATTTTTCTGTTAGCCATTCTCAATATGGTGTGATAAAGCCAAATACTATTTTCATGAAAGCTCATTTTGATTTTGATTACAATGTGAACAGAATTATATTATCATCCAAGCAATCTTCTACATTTGAACAACCACATTAAATAGCAGAGCAGCTTGAAAGATGGTGATAGAAATGCCTTCTCTAAGTAGTGTTAATGTCTGCAATATAGTCATAAATATACAGTCATGAACTGGAAAGATACCCCATCCTCAGTGACTGCACATATACAGTTATAGTACTTGTTTAGTAGTCCTCTGATCAGTAGTTGTAGAGACAATATAAGTGTCAGTAATGTCTAATAACAGCACACAAACTGCAGCAGTTTGGAAAGGACCTGTTCAGTGACTCGCGCACACACACTTACAGAATCATTTATACACCAAATACAAATTCTCTGCTTATACAGAACATGTTCTTGCCATGTGGTTCTCATCAATTAATTTCTATACATTCATTTCTGTAAGTCTTGGGTTATATTTACAGTGTTTCATTAATTTCAGATGTAATTATTAACTAGTTCTGGTAGGAAAGAAACAGAACTGTCATTTGCATGTGCTGTTGTGGAAATTGTACTTAATGTCTATCGACACCCTCAAGTGTTTAAATATTTTGATTTAGGCAGCTGTGAAATGCTGATCTAAGACCTAATGTGCTTGTAGGCCAGCTGTAAGACTCTATAGATGTACAAAACTATGAAGGTACCCTTAACTTATTCTGTAGACAAATCATGGCCTCCTAAGACCTTGTAGTAATATAAATAAGCTTAAGGTATCTGTTGCAGAAGACTGAATGTTAAACAGCATGGTAGCTCATCACAGGTACACAGTATCGGGCACATCCAAGTATTTTATGACAATTACCCAGAGCTTCCATGCTGACATTACAGTGAAATTCAAGGGTCTTACTTCTACATCTGATACAGGACTTTCTGAGGAAATGTCTTTTTGCTGGATTTAGTCTGTCAGAACCTGAACTTCTCATGGAAGCATGTCAGTCATGGTAAAACTTTTAATCCATCAAGTAAATACCAATTTAAGCAGAGACATAAATTACATAATTGTGTGCATCTCTTGAGGGAAGAGAATTGGAACACCAGACAACAGGGACACAAGGCCCACAGTATGACTCTGAATGAACATATCTAGTATTCTGGAAGGTAATTTGAAACTAGGCCTTCAGAAGAAGCAATTCCAGCCACTATTTAATAATTTGCATATTTTTCCATATGATAATATGCATTCATACAATCATATAAATTTATACATGGAATATTTTATATTTATTCATCTTAATAGTTTGGCTTTCTGTAGTTCTGAAAGGATTGTTTTCAAGATTCTTGACTTGTCAGTATGAAAACTAAAGGAAAAGATAATCATATTTCTTATTAATGAGAATATACAATTTTGATTAATGCATCTTCTAGGTGACAGTTGAATAGGCTCTTATAATCACTGTGCATATAAGTATTGAATCAAGATAATGGCTGAGTCATCTTAGCAATTTCTTTATGTGATAGCATGGCACTGAGATTATCTTAGCTGTACACTTGAGAAACATGATACCATTTTAAAAAAGCAATGAAATTAATTAAGGGAAAACTTTCTCAATATTTTAGTATTTTCTCTTAGTAGGTTGGCAGAAATTTTCAAGGCAGCTTCTTTAAACTGCAAGAATACATTCAAAACCCGCCTGGACGCGTTCCTCTGCAACCTAGTTTAGGTGATGCTGCTCTGGCAGGGGGGTTGGACTGGATGATCTTTCGAGGTCACTTCCAACTCCTAATATTCTGTGATTCTATGAAGAATATCTTTGTAAAAATTTGTGCATTCATGTAATACTGTATCAGTAATTTCATCAAGTTGATAACAAAAATTATAATAACTTACTATAAACTGAAGAATTATAAATGTAAAGAAAAATAAAGTAATACTGAGCTGTATAGATTCATTATTTGTTTATTAGGATAGACAGTTCTGCAGAATTTTTTTGTAATTCTTAGTTGCTTTTGCTTATTGTCATTGGAAAACTAAATATACCTTTCAATATTTCTCCATAAAAATAAATATAGAGAGAAGGCAGAAGTCCTAAAGAAGCTCTATCATTAAGCAGACAGAAAGTAAGTTGTGGAAATCTGCTGTTATTTTTGATAGACAAAAAATTATTAAAAGTACTACAGAACCCACATCTTTATATGAGTTTTGATGTTCCTAAATGTATGTATATGTGCTTTAATGTTCACAAATCTGAAATATATTTACTTCTTTCTCTTTATGACTTGCACATAATCCTATTGAAATCATGGAGTTACTTGATTGACCTTAGTCTCCTCTCTAGGAGGTTTCAAAATCATTGCCATAAGCTCAAGAGGACAAAGCAGTTAAATAAGCAGAAGTGATTTGAAATATCTTTGTACTAAATAGTCAATAATACACCAAACTCCTGATAAGTCTGACAGTTTTTTGACTGTGTGTCTGACTTGTCAGTAAATAAGAAAAAGTCACTAAGAAAATCTTTTCAATGTCTTTTGCTCTCAAGAATCCAAATATCAGTTAATTTTAAAATAGAAACAAGCAGAAAAATACTTCTTCGGAACTGAGTAAAACATTGTTGCAGTTTTAATTCTTAAAATCTTAGCCTATTTTTCCTTCACATATACAATGAAACACCTGATCTCCAAAACCAGCAAGAAATAAGCTGCCTACCTACCCTAAATACAGCGTTTTCCTTTGATGTCATATATTCAGATGAAACACATCCTGCCGTATTCTGTTTGTAAATGACAAGTCAGACATATATTTGAGATAGAAATACTCAATTTGGAACTCCTGAATCATTTACATGGCAAGACCATGGGGGTGTTTTTTTGATGGAGAGCCCAACATGAGCTGGCAATGTGTGATTGCAGCCCAGAAAGCCAACCGTTTCCTGGGCTGCATCAAAAGAAGCACAACCAGCAGTTCGAGAGAGGTAATTCTGCCCCTCTACTCTGCTCTCCTGAGACCTCACCTTGAGTACTGCATCCAACTCTGAGGACCCCAGCATAAGAAGGACGTGGACCCGTTGGAGTGAGTCCAGAGAAGGGCCACAAAGATAACTAGATGTATGGAGCATCTCTGCTGTGACAACAGGCTGAGTGAGTAGGGGTTGTTCAGCCTGGAGAGGAGAAGGCTCTGTGGAGACCTTACAACAGCCTTCCAGTACCTGAAGGGGGCCTATAGGAAAGATGGAGAGGGACTTTTTACAAGGCCAGGTAGTGATAGAATGAGGGGTAATGGCTTTAAACTGAAAGAGGGTAGGTTTAGATTAGATATTGGGAAGAAATTCTTCACTATAAGGGTGATGAGGCACTGGGACAGGTTGCTTAGGGAAGCTGTGGATGCTCCCTCCCTGGAAGTGTTCAAGACCAGGTTGGACAGGGCTTTGAGCAGCCTGGTCTGGTGGTAAGTGTGCCTGCCCATGGCCTCAGTGATCTTTAAGGTCCCTTCCAACCCAAACCATTCTATGATTGTGATAATATTTGCTCTTTCTAAAACAAATACACTTCAACAGGTTTGTTTGGTTTTTTTATATGTATATAAATACTTTGTGATATTTACTACAAAAGAACCTCTTAAAATTACATATCCTTAGCTGATATGCAAAATTAATTCATGTAAAAGATAATTTCTGTAAAAATATTGAAGTTGTTGCTGTTCTTATTTTTCATACTTAATTGCAGTAGGATCTGAAGCTTGCCATGGACCAGGAAGTGCTCCTCCCCTCTGCAGACATGTGACTTGATAATCAAAGTATTATATTCATTTTTCAAACATATTGTATATCAGGTATATACATGTAAAGGAGAGGGAGAGACTAAAATGAAAAAATAATTTATCCTTCATATACCTCAATGTAATAACCACTAACATGACATTAGGCACACTTGTAAAAAGGATCCTAAACTATAAAAAATCATTATTTTGGACCACCTTGAAATAATCAGATAAAAGATGTAGCACTTTTATAATTTTTTTTTCATCATCCCTAAGCACAAAGAAAAACCAGAATATTGGAAATTGACAATCACTTAATGACTTGAAAACTGCTACTAATCTTGGGGAAGGCAATAGTATAATTTATCAGTCTGTGTCCTCTTGCCTTTCAGCAACCAAAACATTCATAGAGACATGTCACAGATTCTTAAAAAATTCTTCATTATCATGTTGAAACTTTCTTGGACCTCTGAAATAAGTCAGTGTCAATAAGCCAAGCATGTATTTTTTTAGGGGTGGTGGTGAGGGTAGGGGTGTAATTTCATCAGGAAAACACAATATGAAATAGGTAGAAATTGACATTTCTTATTACTTTACACTACAAAAAACCTTTGTTTCATAAGAATATAAGTGCAGATGTCACAAAAACAAGGGCAATAAAATAAAACTACTTAAGAATAAATAAGATATATTGCAGAAGACAAGTCTCTGAATGCAAACTTAATGTGGTTAAAAAAAAATACATCTTTCACAGAAAAGAACTGGAGAAAATCTTATGAGAGCAACTGAGGTTGTCTGCGATCTTAGAGAGACAGATAGTAATGGAAGTAGTACATATGTGCTCTGCTGTTGGCTGAGCCTGGGTGTGTGTCATCTGTTCAGCACCTCTGTCTTGCTTGGCCTGAGAATAAATGTGAAAGTCAGGCATGTGGTAGTCATCAGAATGATGTAGGTTTTGTGAAAAACCTAGGAGGAATAGTGGAACCATGGAGAGATTGCTTGATAAACATCAGCTGTGTAGTATTGGACAGCACCCTTCAATTATTAATATGGTGACCTGTAAGTAAGTTAGATTGCTTTTGGACAACCTCATTTATTCTGCAGACACTAAATTAGAATTTACTGTACTTCATTAAGGAGGTTGGTACATCTTTTCCATGCATGCTAGCTAGGTCCAGGAGAACAGCTTGGTTACTAGAGTGTGTCAAAAACCTGTCAAAAGCCTGGAGTGGGCTGTTCGTCCAAATCTCATGCTTTCTAAGTTATATTAGACATCAAACATTTGAAATAAACGTGTGCTCTGCTAAGCTGCCAGCAGCTGGTGTGTACAGATTGTTACTTTTGCTGCTTCTGCTGAGAAAATAATGTAAATTGTATATTTCTATAGTGTATCGGGCTTTTAATAAGTTCTGCAAATGGAGCATTAATCCCATTTTTGATAGGACAAGCTGATTTTTGTCATGAGTGCTCTTTGAATTAATAAGCACTAGAGATTTTTCAGAAGATTTTTTTTCCTGTTTTGCAGGAACACACACAGATGCTAGACATCTAACACTCATTGACATAATGAGAATTATGTACTTTGGGGGTTTATAAGTCTAAGAATCTGATTCAAATCTTTACTGGACTTAATGGAAAGACTCCCACTGACAAACAATTAATGATTATCTCAAAAGTCAGTCAGATATTAAGAATATAAATTCTTAAATTAAAACCAGTTCTCTAACCCTTTTTCCCTTTCATAGTGATCTAAAACTTTTCTAAGGAGATGCAAATTAATATCAAGCAGTTGAGGCAAACTGCTCAACTTTTTTCATAGTGTTGTTTTTCATCAATGACCAAAGGTTGAGAGAATTCTTTTTTATACCATAAGCAGGATTGCGGTGCATCTTGGAAGAGACAGGTGAAACACTGAGACGTAAAGCTGCAGCTTTAGAGGCAGGTGGGTCTGTCCTTCTGAAGCTGAAAAGGACAAGGGAAGAAAAGGTCTTAAGTTTAGATGTTCTGAAAGGCTCAAAGATTTAGAAAAAAATCACACTGTTGGTGGCATAAAAAGGGTTTTCACAGAGGGAAACTTGCTGAAAAGATAAAGGGAAAACCTTCTCTATACCTCCTGGTATAAGAGAAGTAATGAGTTTAAACTGCAGTAAAGAATGTTTAAATTAGACACAGGGGAAAACTTGTTAATTTTAAGGATGATTAAGAATTCAAATGGCTTGTCTAGCCAGAATCCTGAAATCCTTAGGGATTTAAGAATGAATAAAACAAACATCTGCAAAGAATGAGTTAGGAAGTGCTGATCCTGTATTGGGGGGAAAAAAAGTTTATTAAACTCTCAAATCTCTTTCAGACTAACTTTATCTGATATCTTCTTTACTTTTTCTCATCCAGAAGGACTGATTGTGCAGAACAGACTGTGCCAGTATTTTAAGTTCTCATATAGCTGCTCATGAAGTGTGTATTCAGGTAGAATGACTGACAGTAGAATACACTTAAACAGATGTTTGAATTCCCTATTTAAATAGAGCACTTGTCTGAAAATTGGAATTCAAGGTCATATCCTCCCATAATTCACCCCTGTTCCCCAGTTTCAGTGAGGAATATATTAATTTATTTGGGTGAAATTTATACTTCCACATGTTATTATAATTTTTCTAGTTAGTTTTAGTTCAGAAACAAAACTTTACAAAACAGATATAATGGGGATATCTAGTAATGACAAGAAAAATTACAACTCTAATGGGTTTGAATTAAACTTGTCTGAAGCATTTTATTTTGCATATAGTAATTGCAATACGTGATTGCATTAGGAATTCTATTGTATTCTCCCTGAAGAACTTCCTACATTTTGGCTTTGAATTACAAGATTATTGATACATTTGTTCAATTTATAGTAAAGGAATGTGAAGTTAGTGGGCCACAATAAGTGAATGATAACCAGGATATGTTCTCAAAGACTTGTGACCAAGCAGATTGTAATTCATTATATCAGAGCTCCTTAGAGACGCACTAATTTTTTCACTGAACTTTTTAGAAGGGAAATGGTTGGTTACTCTCAGTGTAGTTGCAAAAGTTCAGCATGTCACAATATTTTGGGGCATAAGTCTCAAGTCTTCCCTTTTAAGTATTGTCCTCCTGACATGAAGAAGCATCAGCATGATATAATGCATTGAACAATCAAATCTCTCTTATGCATACAATTTTGTTTTGCTGACAGAGGAAGAATTCTTTTACTGAGCTAAACAGCACTGTGAATTTATTATCTATATCCATGCTCTTATTTCAAAGTCGCCTTCCCTAACTAAACCTATTTGCTGTAACACAGAACTTCTTATTTGTTTTTCTCATCTCCTCTAGAATGATTTGTTACTCATTACTGTTAATAGTATGTTATCAGGTCAATTAGTATTATGGTGTTACAAAAGCACCCTGGAACTGATTAAACATGGGAGCTGCAGTAATTGAAAATGATGAGATGGAGACTGGTTGCCTGACAACAGATGGCCTTTCAATCCTAATGTCTAAGAATATCTGGTATTACAGGTTAGTTGTTCCTTTGTGATGTCAAATTCTGTTTTTAATGTATGTTATTTGGTACTTTTTGTTTTTCTATAAATTGACATTTTATCTACTGATAAAATGCATTAAAGTATTGCAGATAAGATCTGAATTTAAATATTCTCATATTGTTTTACCATAATGGACTGTATCCTTGGAGTATTTCATCAGCTGAGCAAATCATATACTGCCCGTCCCATGAACTGAATGAGACTCACATTCCTTGGGAGAGTAGGACATAGTATCACATTTAACCTCATCACAAGGTTGGCTAATCAACTTCAAATCTTGTAGTTTGTAGCTTTTGAGAATTTTTATACTATTATTATTGTTTTGATTCAAGGGCTCTCTTGCTATATTACTTATCACTTTCTTCTGCTGACTAGATTTTTTAAAAGAGTGTGGGAAAACCAGTTCTAAACTGCAAAATTATGTTTACACAGCAATTTTAACTCGGTATTCTTTGAAATCCAGTATATTCTAGAAGGAAATGGCTTTTTTTCCTGTCCTGTACCTTTAGCTGTTTGATTCTCCTCTTCTCTTTCCTTGGTATGTTAATTTCCTCATTAAGGCATCAAACTACAGATGGGAAGAAGTAAACAAACAAAAACCCATTCATTTTTGCTAAGTGACGTGTCAGTTCCCTGGTTTGCCTCTTCTGTCTGTGCATGGCCAGAGGTGGCAGCAAAACCGAAAGAGCAGGAATGTTGGACCATTTATCTCAGTGACATATATAAGGGAGATATATAAGGGAATAAAGTAGCTGTACAGATATAGCTGACATGCACATGCATCGCTGGTAAGACTTGCATCTCTAGGGTAGATTAGAACCAGATGAGGAGCTGACCTCAGGCCTGATAATGGAGCTGGGAAAGAAGAAACAATACATAGTGCCATTGAACTACAAAAGTCTTCATCAGACAAAAGCAAAGACTCAGGATATAGTGAATTGTGAAGAGCAAGGCTAGCTAGTAAAAACACCTTAATTAGACAAGAGTCACTAGATGAAAGCTCAAATATCTCAATGGAGTGTCTCCAGCAGCAAAATGTTCACCTTCTGTTGTGAAATAAATTAATTAAATTTTGGGTAGCAAAAGCAAAACGTTGGTATATTCTCATTTTATCTTGATCACAGTTCTCATTAAAACCTTATTATTAGCTCTGACAGTGTTTTGGGTATCATCAAGAAAATTAGACACCCTTTAATTTTCACTAATTTTATGTTCAGCTTTAAATTTAGATGTAATTTTTACTTCCAAATTTATGTAAAAATTCTCCTGCTACCTTTTTCTTTCCACTTGTGATATCCTTCCTAGAAATTTGGCTATTCTGCTGTAAATACTCCTACACTTCCTGCTTGCTTCATATTTATTATTTACTGTGGTAGGTCATTAATCATATTTTCTTCTTTGTTCAGCAAAAAAAGTTAAGAGTGTGAAAGAACTTTCTAATTACATTTTCCACTCCCACTTGATTTCCTGTAAACATGCTAGATAGGAACATGAAAGGAATCCATATCTTTAAAACTGAACTTGCTCTTTTTTAAGGGAACTAGTTCAAGAAATGCCACTATTGCTGCCAGTTCCTCGAACATATGTTCAGAGACTACAGAAGATAGTCTTCAGAGTTATGCTAACAATCACAAAATGATGCTGCAAAGTACCCACTTGTGCTTAAACATGCAAACAGTCATTATACGTACTTTCTGACTGTGGTTCATAATATCTCTTGGTTTCTGAGGAAAACTGTAGCCAGTTAATAACACATTCATTCTTTATAATATGAAAATCCAGATGGGAGAAGGTTTCTCTCAGTGATGATTACCATTGTGTGCTTATTAAGTATGGCAAAAAAAAAATCATTAATCAAAACATAATTTGACAAATTCTTGATTATACCAATATGACTAATGGGAAAATAACAGTCATTGAGGAAAAAAGGTACACATTTAGAATATAACTTTGCATATTTGATTGTGGTTAATAACAAGCTCAATATAAAATCAAAATACAGGCTTTGGAAAGCTAGATAATTTGTGTTAGTCTGTATGGCAAAGGTATGTTATGGTAAACACTGATAATATATTAGTCAACACTGAATAATCATAATTTTTTGTCTTCTGAGATTTGCATCAGAACTTCAAGTGCTTGAGCAAAAGACTTTTGCAAAGTACTGCTTCATAGGTTAATTGTTTTCCAACAGTGTTATTCACAGTACTATTACTCTTGCATGTCCCTACTGATACATGCTGTTAAAGTAAATTTTTTTTCATTAAATTTGTAGAGATAAAATTGTCTATGTTTCTATTGACGAGTTTTCATTATTGTCTACAGATTTGAAAAAACGTTCTTTTGGTGAACTTTAAATAGGTGAGGGATCCAGTTACGTGCATTACTACTTTTGATCCCAGACAACTGCTGGTAATACACAGTCTTTTTTGAAGGATATAGGGAAGAGGTGATTTAAAACACTCTAAATAAAAAACTTATTAATGGGCTGGTGTAAGAAAATCATTAGCAGAATTGTCTCAATTATATTGAAAAAGTAATTGTACATTCTGCTATCTTGAACTGATATTTTAAGGAAAAGGTCCTAGAGAAAAGAAAATACAGATGCATTCTCAGAGGATTTAAGTCTGTTTTGTAGTGTGGTAACAAAATATTTCTAGGAAGAGAAATTAAGCAGAGAACAAAGGCTGAAAATATTCTGCGTCCTTTCACTTTTTTATCACTGAACCTGCTCTCACAAATTTGATCTCATTTAATACTTTCTTACATTTAATCAAGATTAATACTGATTATTTCCAGTCATAGATGATGACATTCATTAAATTAACATATGTTCAACCATTATGCATTTTGTCTCTGTAATTCATAAAAACATTTCATTCTCAAGTGTTGTTTGGTATCGGTTAGAAAAACTGCATTTTAATTTCTTCACACTTTTCTGTGCTTTGCAAAGCATTTCCAGCATGGAAATTTGAAAGGATTGAAGATTGGTGTCAAATACACTTGGTTAAAATTTCCTAGTTTACATTTTGTTGTATTTTTATGAATATTATATGAGGTTTTCAAGCCCAGTTGTTCTGGCTTGTCATAAAAAACCCCACAGCAGCCTAAAATAAAAAAAGAAACAGTCTCAAGCCCAACATTTTAATTTGGCAACAGAACCACAGCAGCATGCATGAGCTGTAGGGCAGATAGCTCCTGACTCCACTGTTGTCCCCAGGAAGGGTTACCTGAGCCTCTATGAAAGTGAACACCTGGTCTACAGCTAAAAAGGAAGCAGGTGGCATTGTAAAAATGGAGCTCAACCAATGCTATTAAGGTTTTGTTGGTTGACTGAAAAATTAGAATCCTTTTCCTAACTTTTCACTGTATCTTTTGACACTCTTCACCATTTTTTTTCTTTGTTTCTGTTTCTTAATATATTTCTACATACTATTCCAAACCAAATAAAGGTATGCTTAATATAGAAAACAAAATAATTGTTAAGTGTATCAGCTCTCTAGATATGCCATGCTGTGTGTAGCTGTCTTGGACAACTTGTTTCAAAAATATCAAAAAGCATAAGGCTTGAATTGGTAAATTCTTCAGCAACTGAAAAATGGTTAAACTGTTCCATGTAGCAACATGAAGAGCTAGAGCTGTATTTCTTATAGCACTACCAAAGGTAGCCATCACTCAGCCTCAGTTCTTTGGTTAAGCATGAGATCTACAAGTACTCTTTAAAAATCCAGATTATATTAAATCTTGACTGTGAACTGTGATTTTAGACAAAATATGACCTAACAAAAAATTTGTTGCAACAAATGATCAATCTGAAGCATGCACACAAAATGTCACTATTCTATGAAAAATCTATCATTTTCATTAATAAATTGGAATATTGTGAAGATCTGGGGCATGTATACTTGTTTATTTATGTAATGTATATGCATCTTCTAACAGAATCTGACATACCTGAGCTGTGAGCACTGGAGACTCATGTAAGCACAGTTTTCCTGTGTACATACAATAGCCCAGTCTTGGGGATTTGTTTTTTTCATGGCTTTATTTTTATTTTTTAATTTGTAGATGTTTGTAATTATGAGCAGACTTCACTCTGGGCACTAAGAAACCTCTGCCTTTTAGGATGCTAAAATCTGTTGGACAGTACTTCTGTATCCAAAATATGTGCTAGCCTTGTATAAATTATTTAATAATGAAAAGTACTCTGGAGAAGCTTATGTAGAGGAGCTTTTCAGTTGAACATGCAGAGTCAGGAAATCTGATTTCCATGGTATTTATGGATATAGAAATAATTTGGTCATGATATTTTCCCTATATCATGTTCAGATTTTATACTTTTTCCCTTGATTGCCAGACTTTTGAGAGACAGACTGGCCTTTCTTATGTATCAAATTAACTGCTTGGATGACTACACAAAACATATTAAAAAGTGTAAAGAGTCTGTCATTAATTATAAGGATTAAAGTTTCAGAGGAGCTGAGTGCATTTCTGTAGATTATCAAAGGCTTTCTTTTACTTTGAAAAGGGTTTACACTCTCCACTGGAAAATAGAACTTGTTATACTTTCTGACTTCATATAGTAATTTTAAAATAAAAAAGTTCTTGCAGCTATAGTACCCTTACACAGTTTATATAATTAAGAGAAATAGTACTTTCATCAAGAATTATTTTTTTAATTCACCAGGCTAAAACTAAATTTATAGCATAAATTACTACAGAAAAAATATTTACGAATTATTGGTGTTTTGCTTTGTTAATTTCAAACCCCCTTTTCAGTAGATGAAAGATTATTAAAGTTCACATATTTTTGGCAAAAACTTTTCCTGTTCCCCCCCCCCCCCCCCCCCCCCCCCAGTTTTTTTTGTCAAAATAAACTGTGGTATAAGTTCTTCAATTCTCTAGCATCAGAACATTGAAAACCAAAGCCCTCTTTTCCAGAAATTAAGTCAGGTTAAGTTGGCAATGAATGTGGAGTATATTGGCCTGGCCCTGAAGAATTGACTGAAGGCACAGGCAGACAAGAATCAAATAGTATTTTTACTACTCATTCAATAGCTACAGGCAAGGGAAAGATGATTTATTTGTTGGCTGGTTTGTCAGTAGATAGTGAAAGAATTTGGTCTTCCACTGCTTGCTTTATTTCTGAAGATCTACACATCTACAGATATGAATGTCTCATAATGGTTAACTTATAATGGCTATATTCTTAATGTCAACCCAGTTACTTACTAAAACTGTACACTTTTAATTATTCACAGGAATAACCTGGCTTACAGAACGGATATTTTTCTGAGTAAATTTCTGTTCACTTTTAATTCTTAAGGAAATCATACTCTGAATTATCTTGCACAGAATGATATAGTTTAAAAAAAACCTTTTTTCTTAGAAGAAAATTATGAAAGAAATCAATAGAAACCAAAGAAATTGAATTCAGAGTAGAAGATAAAACAAATAAGTTTTTGAACAAGGGAGCAGTACACGGAAAATTAACTAGCTGGAACCCAATAACAATGTATAATCTTGAAAAAGTATTTTAGTTCTATTCTGTTCTCTAGTGAGGAAAAGGAACATCTTTCCATCTTCACATAAAAAGCAGGTAAGATTTCCCCACACCCTCAACATTTATTATAATTTTCATTGTAAAACATGCATTGCCTAAAGAAGAGATGGACCTGACACTTTTCATTTATTCCAGTACTCCACTAGCTCCACTCTAATAGCTGGTTAGTATGAAAGAGTGATAAAGTTAACAAAAATTAGGACCTAAGGTCTAGCCTCAAGGCTTTATCTGTGTGTAATCATTTAACAAATATAACAGAATAAGACACCAATTTATTTCACTTATGTTATAGCAAGTCTGAGTTTGATTATTAAAAGTAATAATTAGCCGTTTGCTTTGTGAGTTTGTTACTGATTTTAGTCACTTTTAATTTACTAACCTTTCTTTTCTAGGCCAGATCTATCTGTTCTCAGTTTTGTTGCAATTTTAGTCTTGGAGTTGCATTTTGTTTTGCACAGGAGACATGATAATTGTTTTAGGAACTCGGTAAGAAAGACACTGACACTCAAGATTGCTTAACTGATTTATTGAGTAAAGGATGGAAATTATAGAAAAGATGTTATCAATCTTACATCCCTTCTGGTTCTGGAAATGCTGCTGTTACAACATCAGAGGAACTCCTTCTTGTAGATTGCAGGATGCTGCTCAGGTCCCATCTTTGGTGAGGTTCTGCAGCCTCAAGGTTCTTCACATCTTTGTAGCATTCTGACAAGTGAACAGAGCTGTCAGTCTTTTACCTGTACTGTGCTGAACTTTCTACATTGCACACCAAGGTTCACAGAGAGCTTTATGCTCTTACTCAGCTCCATAGGAACAGCTCTTACAAGAAGTATACACCCGTGGTATTCTTAAAGGCAGCATATGTTCATGTCATGGCGTGTGCTCGGGTTATCTAGTAGTCACTCATGATAACATAAATCAAGGCCTACAGTTAAACTCTGCCTAGATTCTGCTTGAAATGACTTGAAATCTCCTACTGCAATGTCTACTGCTATACATTTGCTTAGAATAAAATCTTTACTCAGTAAGAACCCTTCTCCAATGACATAATTTAGAACTTTTTGCCTGGCTTTGCTTTACTCTGAATCTTTTCTTTTTCGACAGTTTTTAATAAATGCCTTTTATTACCATCTTTGAAAATTCAAAACTGTTGTCTGTAGTGCCCTGTGGTCTAAGAGATTATCTGAAATGCTATTAGCTTAAGACCACTTTCATCTCTGACCTGCAGCCAAAGGAAACACCCTGTGGGAATTTAAGTTCATCATTCTCTCAGCCTGCATGTACCTATGAATGGCAGGTGCCAACATGGCCATGTAATATATGTACTGCAGTTACTGTCACACCATGAAAAGCTTTTTCTGAATTTCCAGAACTTTTTGTCTCTTTTTTCCTGTTTGCTGTCACAAAATATCCATAATCACTTCTGCCATTTGATCCATTTATGGGTTTTTAATGATTAATTTATTCATCCAGCCATACTATCACTTAATTTTCTCTGGAAGACTTTTGGTGACATTGATCTAGTAAGTACTATTTGTAATGAGAACTTTTGAGTAAGGACACAGCTAGTGAAAGCACAAAAAAATAGATTCTCCTTCTGTGCAGCTGGGAAGGAGTGGACTAGAATTCAGATTTTATTTCCATCAGTGAGTCTGGATTACTTCTAGTGTGTTAACTTCATGCCCTTTCACATACACTTGTTTTTTTCCATAATCAAAACTTCTGTAGGAGAACCTCTGAAGTGGAGGTCCTTCTCCGAAGCCAGTGTCTAAATTGAAACATTCATAATTGCTTCCTACTGAACTCCAGAGGAACTTTGGAGAAATAATTAATTTGAGGTTATATGGAGACTCTCTTGATATCTTATAACAAATATTGAAAGCAGTCCTGAACATGTAGTTGTCTTTATCCATGAATTTTTTTATGGTACAATCACAGCACGCATCCTGTCTTCTATCTATTATCTATTAAACCCAAACACTAACTGAAGAGTCAGAGATTTCCACCCTCTCAGCTGTGCACACAGGCACACTGCTTGTGTGGTCACTTCAAGTCAAAATAGTTACAGAAAGAATTTAATCCATATTTATTGGCAAATCTGACTAACTTGGACTAAAACAGAGTAGAAGCAGAATATACAAGTAGCCTAGCCAGTAGAATCATAGAATGGTTTGGGTTGGAAGGGACCTTAAGGACGATCTGGTAAAACCCCCTTGCCATGGGCAGGGACACCTCCCACCACACCAGGTTGCCCAAAGCCCTGTTCAACCTGGCCTTGAACACTTCCAGGGAGGAGGCATCCACAGCTTCCCTGAGCAACCTGTGCCAGTGCGTCACCATCCTCACAGTAAATAATTTCTTCCTAATATTGAATCAAATAGATCTTCTTTCAGTTTAAAGCCATTCCCCTTCATCCTGTTACTACGTGCCCTTGTAAACAGTCCCTCTCCAGCTTTCCTGTAGGAGCCGTTCAGGAGCTGTAACACCACAATCAGGTCTCCCCAGAACCTTCTCTTCTTCAAAGAAAGCTGGTTGCTATATGGCAACCTCTCAGGCAAACATACCAAGTAAAGATTATGTCTCTGCATGATACTTCATGGTGGTTAGTAACCCCTTCTAGTTCCACTTATAAATCCAGATTGTTTCTCATTTCCTGTGCATCAAAATTACAGAAGTAGGTTTTTAGGGAAAGGGCCTCTGTTAGCCTTAAAGTGCTTCACTTCTACTGATGCTAACTGGGTAGCTATTTTGCTGATAGATCTCTGACTTTTTGAAGGCTTTATCAATGGAATTCTGCTGGGAATTGTGCAGTAAAAATACAGGTTTAGATGATGACAATAGCTCCTCAAGACCGTGAGAGTTGTAAAAGTAACAGGTCCTGTGCCCTAGCATAAAGCAGGCAGCTCATTTAGTTATATCATTTTCAAAAGGTATTTTACAGAGCAACTTCAAAGGTATATTCTTCTGCTGTTCCAGACCAAAGAAGCAGGGAGGAATGGAAAGAAGAGTTCCTGCTTAGTAACCTGTATTATTGGCTCTAATCTTCTTTAGCTGCCTATTAGATAACAAATACTCTGCTACATACCAGCCTGCTTTTATATTGTGTCACTAGGCTGCAATATGTCGAATACTTTATTTGATTTTCACATTTTGATGATGGTAGAAGCAAATTAATCTAGTCTGACTTAATTGGAAATTCATACACTTTCCCAGGCAAAGCTGTCAGACAGGTAGTATAAATGAAGCTGTTTAAGGATTTTCTGCCTGTAAAATTGAAGGGGGGGTGGAAAGATGATAATTTTAGTAAGTTACATAATGTTATGAAATAATAAAAAATGAACTGTCATTGCCTCGGTCTTGTTATATTTTAATTCACAGCTGAAATGAGCCCAGACAGTCTAATTTATACCAATCAACCTCCTCTCCTCTTCATTCCTGAGCTGTGTGGTTCAGAAAAATAACACCCAAATCTAACCAATGACAGAGAAAAGGAAGTATGTAAGCAAAAAGTGAGCAAACTGATCAGTTAAATTACCCTTCAGGTATGAGGTGCCAAAATTGTCAAGCTTTGCCTTCAGAGGACTATTTAGCTTGCAGGACAGCAAGCTGGAAGCTACTTAAAATATCTTCACTCAGTGTGATGCAGGATACCATACTTGGATTAGGCTTTTCAAAGTTGAGCCTCTGGTGGCCAACAAGATGTGCTCTGGGAATTTAAAATCTGATTAATTCATTAGTAACTCATTCCATGTTCTGTCGTGCCATCCTGGTTCTCTTTTCTAACCTTGGCTTGGTCAAAAAGTAATTGGGTTTATTTTTAATAGATGGACATATATGCCATGATATGTAACTAACTCAATTTTAAACCGCAAATTCATCGTGTAGCTTGACAGCTGACAGTTCAAGTTTGGTTTAGAAAAAGAAAATGTACTATTTTATTAACAGGCATTTATTTGGTGTTGATTTCAAAACGGAAAATCAAAAGGAACATTTTGTCATATTTTGCTATATTACTTCTAAAAAGGAGAAAATGCTGTGCAAGCTCATAAAAAGTTATATGATGTGTATGGTGAAGATATCTTAAAACCACAGCAGTGCCAAAATTGGTTTGCTAAGTTTTGGTCCGGAGACTGATGTTAAAGATGCATCACTCTCAGGAAGGCAAATCAAAGTTGATAACAACAAAAATAAAGGCATTGATTGACTTCAGTTGACATTTAACGACATGCTAGACATGAACTTTCCTATTATTTTTAGCTCAGGAACTTCTTGGAACAGTAATAGTAAGCCTGGGAGAGGGTCAATGGTCACAGTTCCTGTGGATTCCAGTTGTTTTCTTTCTAGATTACACAGAAAGGCATCTGATAATAGCAGTGGGAGGTGATAAGAACATCAGTGTCATTTAACATTTGAAAAATATTTTTTTTCATACTGTGTTCTAAACATAATTCCAAGTCCTGCTAGTTGTAAGAAATAACTGAAATGAAAGACAGAGAGATAATAGAATGAAATAAAATACAACTTTGCTATGAAATTAAGATATGAATAAAAAATTCTGAACTTATTCAGATGGGATATTTTTTTATTTGCAGTCCACCTCAAAACTGATGGAGAGCTGTTTTATGATGCATCATTTGCTTGTTTTCCAGGACATGCATCAACTCTTCTTTTGCTTTCTCTTTTGCTACTTCAGATGCTGTAGATGAGCCTAGAGAATAATTCCAGGTTGTGTGCTGCCTTATGCAGAGCAGCACCTGGGCATTGGATTTGGGAAAGTTTACAGCACTTTAGTATCTGTGAGGATCTACGAAGCCACCATTACTTTCCTAATGAAAAATCTTTAAAACTGAAACATTAAATTTTCATCAGTCTTCTAACTTTCATACTATCAGTTACAGTATAAGTAACATGAATAAAGGTATTGAACCATTAAGCAATAAAAAATATTTTGAATTTGCCAGGTTGTGATGTTTAACTAACAAAAAAGAAAAATAAATTTCAAACAAAATTACTTATCTCAAATGTAAAAGAAGTCCCATTTTTTCTACCAAGCATTATTTTCAGTAGTTCAAATAATTATTACCAAAACTATGTATACATCCAAATGCCTTTGTAGCAGTTTTTATGAGACATAATGAATAACCATGAATAACTTGAAATTTGAATATTTTTTTTTAACCAGAAAGAGCAAACCAAGGTGTAACAAAACAAGGTGTAACAAAACAAAATGTAACCTGTGTTTTGCATTGTATTGGAAATTATTTGAAATTATTAATAACTCTATAAAACAGAGTATTCTTGTTATTTTTAACATAGTAAAATAATGAAAACAATAAGATTAATGTATCTTAGGGAGAAGTGTGAAAGTGTTATAGCAATTTAAAGGAATCCAAAAGCTCTGTATCTAATAAAATAAGATTTCTCCCCCACCTTCCCCTGCCACCAGTAGGTGCCATAGAAAGTAGCCAAAAGGATATTTAAATTGTCTTTCTAAACTTTAAACAATTATATGTATAGATAAATAGAAAAGAATCAGGTCAGAAGTTTATTACAAAACTGTTCAAACTTCTGTCACACAAGGTAGGGAATAATCAGCAGTCAACCAAACAATTTAATTTGAACTTCATTTATTGGTATTTCTGGTGAAATAATTTTAGCCTGCCTAATCTGATTGAAACCTCACAGGAGGGAAATGAGCAAGATGATCTAGTACTGCAGTGTGTTATTGCCATTAGTAGTGATATCTCTCCATAATTACATAATAAAATTCAAAAAGCAGGGGGCCCCATACTGAACTGTTAATTCTCACTTTTTATTGTGTAATCAGTAAAAACTGGGGGCAGGAGGAGGGGGGAACCTCCTTCAAAGTAATGCACAGATTAAAGTAGCAATTAACTGAGTTTGTTGTAGTCTTATCTGCAATAGATTTTAAAATAATTACATAACATATCAGTCCAAGGCATTTTTTAACTGTTTGGGGTTAGTTTTGGACATCCTGTGTGGTTCTAATTCAATATATTTTGTAAATAAATATACTATTAATTGTCCTTTTATTGAAGTGTTTATAAATGGAAAGCAGAACTTTAGTGAGCAGTCTCTCAAATATCCCCTAGGAAAAGGTTCAGGGAAGGACGGAAATTAGGGTACAGATCAGACTTGTATTTGTAAGGTTAAAATCTCCTGGTTTTTCTACCCACAGTCAGTGTAAGTTTCAATGTATTGAATGTATTTTTAAGTTTTAGAAGGTTTACTTCAGTTTACTTTTAGATAAATGGAAAGAGATCTAAGGAAAAATACCTTGCACCATTTGCAAAAAATAAACAGGAGTGAGGAAGTGTGCATTGCGTCACTGCTGAAAACATTAGAGATTGCTACAGTAATTACACTTGTTTTACATAATATTATTTTATTTGAAGTTATCTGGAACAAGCAATTCCAATGACAGATTTTCTGAATTTTGGGTTTTTCTTTAAAAATATTGTCTCCTTTTTCTAATTTTCTATTATTTTCGTGGTTCCTTTACTTCCTCTAGGTGTGAGGTTTCTTTCTAATTAGCACAGAAAACATAAAGAAAAATCTCCTGGAGCAGTCAGAGAAAAAGCAGAATAAAGAAGTTATTAGACAATTCCATTTAAAATCAGATTGAATTATTAATAATTTTAAATAACTTTGTGCATTTTAACAAGAGTCTAAGCATTTTCCTTTCTCAGGGAGGGATTTATTTAGCTTAAAGATGCCCTTATTGCTCTGTGCTACATAGGTGTTTGCAGCAGCTAAACAAAACCATTTAATTCCTTCTAATCTTTTTAATACTAGAAGCACTAAACTGGCAAGACAAAACCATTTAGTTCCCATTAATCTTTTTATGTTAGAAGCCTGCATTGATACTTTCAATACCAGTTAAAAAAATTAATATAATATCTAAGTTTATTGGTGGTTAATGAACCTTTCTTCCAGACAAATGTTTATGCCTGTGTTTCTATGTAGCTCAATGAGAGGGCTTGGAGGAAGAACTAGGATCTCATCTCATATAATTAATAGGTGTCTGCAACAAAAGGGATGAATTTTTCTTGAAAGGAGTCTGTCTCTGTTGGCTTCAGAGGGAGCCTAGATGACTAAGTTAGCCTAGAAGCCTCAGCCAGTCACTATTTTAATCATTTTGGAAGGAATGTTCTTAATATTAGTTGTAGCTATACATATCAAAGGCAAATGACAACAGAGGGCATTTTCATTTAATCATGCAAATCAGAAGAAAGATCCTCGGAAAGGGCAGCAAGACACTCTCTAGTCCACCTGCCTGCTCCAACTCCTGCACAATAACATGTCCTGGTATACTATGTCACGTACCTCAGTGCAGCTACTGGCTTTATGGGTATTCACTCCTGCTGTAAGTGTCCAGTGTCAGATGAGACTCTGCCTGGACCTTATAATAACCTCTGTACCTGGGCTTTGGCCAAGAATCCGTAGAACATTTCAACAGGTCTTTTTCTCCATCTGGTGTGTTAATTAATCTTTGTTCTGTGATGGGCTGCTTCTACTGCTTAGTGTTATCGTATGCCTAAGGAGAATAAAAATGCCAGCAGTAAAGAGAGGCCAGGGACTACCAAGGATGCATTTAAGTTCCATAAGAACATGAGGAAGGACTCTCACAATAAAAGCTCTGTCAGTATGGCTTTTCACCACAATCTGTCGCTGTTCCTGGTATAAGACAATGTTGAGCTTTTGCAAAAACAGAACAGCAAAGAAAAAAGAAAAGGTTCTTTTTTCATCTGAAAATAATTTTGTCACAAAACAAGCTTGAATGAACTTGAAATTCATCAGACTCTCACAAGAGCTGTTGATAGTCCTGAAAATTGAAGACAGAAAGGTGAACATTTAATACTCTCTTTAATTTTTCAGAATATTTGCAAATAAATGTCTATGCATGCTGCATAGGGGCAAACTGAATAAGAATGGATCCAATCAGAGGTTTGCCTGTGTTATTCCATATAATTATCTCTAATATAATATGAGTATATGAATGAATAATAAAATAGAATAACAATAGCATTTAGTTTATGTATTATTTGAAAGGGAGAATAACTAGTATATTTAATTACAGGAACAGAAAATAAATGAAAATGTGTTGCAAATCACTGTGAAGATATGGCCCAATACAAGAGGATATTATAAAAGAGAGTTTTTATATACATAAGGGAATGTGACAAGAAATAGACTAATGGTTTTGGATGAAAGAAGAAATTCTGGTGCTGGCTAGAAACATAATAGTATATCTTTTGTGTTTTAACATTAAAAATTTTAGGAAATAACATTAATTTTAATTATAATATGCTATGAAACACTGTGCGATATCTAGGCACAATGCCTAACTTTAGGTGACTAAATTCTAGATTAAGAAGCTGGTCATATGCTCTGCATATAGCAAAGTAAAGAGATACCATCCTGCAGAGGAAAATCCTAACTTAGTTCTGTATTGCCACCTGTCACAGTCTCTCTCTCTCTCTCTTTATATTGACTATAATGGGAACATAAAGATAACAATTCTAATTTCAGCACTTCAATAATTAAAATTATACGGAAGAGTAAAAATCCTTGAGGTTCAAAATTTTCTCCAAAACAGCTGAAAGGCTCTTGTTTTCCTTCTTCTGAGGAATGGAAGATTGTTTATTGTGGTTTATTCTCATTGGTATAAGTAATAATGCCTTTACCACTTGGCTTCATTCAAAAAGAGAAATACAGAATAAAACAAGTAAGAATTTTATAATATGTGTATAATAATGTGTATACATTCATGGTTGAAATGACATACATAATGACTCTTCAAGGAAAAATGTGGCCTACCTATTCACAGTACAGAAAAGTTAAAATATTCTTATGAATGACACATGGGACTACAGCAAAGGCTGAACAGTGAGTTAAGTGATTTAATAGTAAGGTCTCAAAGCCACATATGTCTTTGCTTAAGCCCAATAAAGAAGGATCAGAGATATATAAATATAAAGAAAAAATAATTCTTGTACATATAATAAGCTCTTCAAGGTTTGGAGTGAAAGGAAGTACTAGACTGTATTTAAATGCCAGAAACAATTTCTAAAGAGTAAGATGTGTTCAATGAAGACGTATTGTGACATTAAAGTCCTTTGCTATCCAGACATGAACTAAGGGATCTCAGACATTGTATACGATATTAGTGGATGTGCAATTGCATAGGCAATGCCATGGAGCTAAGGAAATAAGGGAGAATGGAGCATGGGCAAGGAAAACACATGTTATATTTCTACGCTAGACTTTTTACTACTCTTTTCTGGTTGTTTCCTGTCTGTAAAATGTGGGGTTTTTCTGCACACATCAGTATAAGTAAGAAGTAGTAGATGACAGCGAAGTGTTTTTATAACTAATATTATCCTAACTTTGAAGGGACTGGTACTTATAGAAAAAATAATTTAGACATGGACTTGTAAAATTTTACATTTAATGTGTGACTGTTTCATGTTACTGAAGTTCAAGGAGTTGATCACCACTTCCTTAACTTTTTAAACAAATTAAAGCATGAAATTAGATCTTATATTAAACTCTTAGTGTTCTTTTTTCTTAAACCTTAAGAATCTAGTGGCTTTCTCTGAGGTCAACTAAAGCTTTTCAGTACATAAAACTCTTGACCTGGTTTCTGGTCCATTCTTATTATCGTTTTCAAGGAGAAAAGGAATAGTATTTCAATTATTTGCCTTTCTGTACAGTACCTTGAGGGAATTATCACTAAGGAAAAAACAACAGCAACAAAACCTAGCTATCTTTATATGCACTCTGAATTAAAAAAATAACTTTTCCCCCCTTTTTTTTTCCCCATTCGGTTTCTTCTGCTGTCCTTCAGACTTGAGAGAATTGTTTAATTAGCTGAGCACAGACCAAAGTTTAACTACTATTGAATCTGGCAACCTCCCTTTCTGTTTTGGGTCAAAACATTCATGTCTGTGCACCGAGGTCTCACAGACATTTTAAGAATCTTAGCTATTTTGATTTGTGAATAAATTAGATCTTACATAGCTGATACTGAGCTCCTTAAGATCAGTCTGAAAAGGATCAACAAAAAGTTTATGAATGAGCTTCACTTTTCATATCAATGGAGAAATTGTGGATATATAGAGAGCTGAAGGAGGATATTCCTCTTGAGTATGTTATTCTGCATTGCACAGAATGAAGTCCAGTATCTCAAACTATTCTGTAGTTCTCCATCTATGTATTCAAATAACAGCCTTCTGCATCACTGTTGATATATAAATACACAAAATTTTATATCTGTTTTTGTATCTAGATCTATTTCTTGTCTTTTTAGTTTGTAAAAATATCAGTTGACCACTATAACATTAAACAGTAATTGACTTTACATGTGTATAAACAAATATGCTTCATGTCACACCCTAAAAAGCAATAATATTAGTGCTTATCAGGCTCTGAGGACAGCATATTCCAGAGTTAAGTACCTTTCAATACAAATCACCTCCACAAGACATTCTGGTTTTGATATAATCATTGTGATTCTCCATCTTGTTCTGCACATATATAGCCACTTACTTTAGTACAGGGATAGAATTCTTCATTCTGAGGTAATTTTAAAGCATTTTACATATTTGGTGGCAGAAGAATAGTTCATTAAATGTCAAAGAATGGAGAATTATATTAAAACTATTAAACATTTCCATTTGTTTCAATCATTGTGGCAATAGGTCTTACTTTTCCAGACTTCGCACTTGATTCTAGGAAATATGAGGATAATTCACTTCTAGAATTCACTGCATGAAGTTCCTCAGCACACTGAAAACTTTTGTAAACAAAATGAGACCAACAGAGTGAGAAACAACCAGGTGTTTTCCCACTGAATTTTATATCTTATGGAAGAAATCACTCCAATCTTCCTTCTTTTAATCTGAACTATTCATTTGTTCTCAGGAAATGTCACCCCAGCTTTATTTAGCTTTTCACAGTCTGTTCTAATGATCAAAGAAACTGATCAGAATATGTCATTAACACAGCAACAGAATGACCTATTTATTTACTGAATAAAGTTTTCCTTCAGAGAAGTCTGCAGGTCATATGGGGATTAATGACATAAACAGAAATGGAATGCAGGTAAACACAAAATTTAATAAAATGCATAGAGAAAACTTTCACTTGGTAGCATGGGGAAGGCAGGATAGGAGCTATACTTGCTGCTGTTAGTTGGTTAATTTACTACCAATGTTTTAGGATTCACTTAACCATTGTGTTAGCTATTAGTTTTATCTCACTTATTTGTTTAATTGTTATTTTTGCCTTTAAGTGGGCAAGCTCCTTGGGGCACGAGTTTGTGCTCTCTGTGTGTATCTTTATGCAGTGCTCAGCAGAATGATTCTCCAAGCATTCAGAGCCTCCAAACCACGATGGCTATTATAAATAATCAGTCAACTCAAGCTTCTCAGCAGAATGCTCAGCACTGATTTACAAACACCACCACCACAACCCGCTCATTTCCTGGAGTGCAGAGAGGAGACTAAATGCTGATATGAAGTAAAAACACCGAAGGACTGATTGGATTTTGCACTACTGCTCTCCTTCAGGGAAGAGAAAAGTTGAGGGTTGTGTATATAGCTTCTTGGGTAGATCTTGCTGTTAGGCAGTGGTTGCCCTCCCTGTGCAGCACATTTCTTGCCAAAAGCTGGGTAGTAAACCTGTCTTTTCACATCTCTGTTTTGGCCAAGCAGACAATGGGATATGAATGCTCTAAGAAACCCTATGAATTACTTAGTAGCTCTGCAAATAAGAAATAAGAAATAAAATCATAGAAGCATAGAATCACAGAATACCAGGTTGGAAGGGACCACAAGGATCTTCTAGTCCGACCTCTCAAGGTGAAATTATAGTTTAAATGAGTTGAGTCAGCACCCTGTCAAGTTGACTCTTAAAAACTGACCAATGAAGGGGAATTTACCACTTCCCCTGGGAGATTGTTCCAATGTCTGGTTGATCTCATGGTAAAAAAAAAAAATATTCTGGAGTTCAGTTGGAATCTCTCCAGA
>NW_010202639.1:0-5433 GCF_000695765.1 Mesitornis unicolor | reverse complement strand
CAGGCTGTTAACCCTTAAACCATAACAGATTTTCCTCAATACAAAAAGTAAATGAAGGCACAGAAGGAAGAA
Organism: Mesitornis unicolor; assembly: GCF_000695765.1. Taxonomy (NCBI): domain Eukaryota; kingdom Metazoa; phylum Chordata; class Aves; order Mesitornithiformes; family Mesitornithidae; genus Mesitornis; species Mesitornis unicolor. The sequence goes on along the minus strand of NW_010202639.1, from coordinate 5,361 downwards.
AGATGGAAAAAAATGAAATAGTTTATTTGCTGCATAAGTAAACTTATTGTAAATTACATATAAAGAAACTTGCTATGCTGTAGTGTATAATTTTCAATATTCCACAAAGATAATTGTAATAAATATAGAAACCAAAGTAAAGTAGATTACTAAATCCATCAGGCAACCTACAAAATGGTTTATCAAGTTTTATACTTTGCAGCATTAGCATACTTAAAATCTTGTTCATTTTGAAGTGCTGCAGCAAAGTTCTTTTCACATTTCTTTTGAGCATTTTTTAAACCATCTAACTATGAAATACTGTTCAAAATTAGCAGGCATTAGTTAAACCAACCAAGAAAAGTAACACCAAGGTCTAACTGATGCAAAGGCATGATTTTTGGTTTTGTTTTTAAAATCCATTTAAGTTTTACCAGAGTTAGGAATTATCTAAGTGCACTATGAGTCTAGTCAGCCTGAGGCAGTGCTGACTCTTGTCATATTATGACTATATAAACTTCATAGATTATATAGCCCTGGAGTTTTCTCTATTAGAGACAGATCTACTAACAGGAATAAAACAAATACCTTAGTAAAGCTGCAAGGTAGTTAGAATGGTTGTACCCTCAAGTGCAGAGTGTGCTTAGAAACATTTTTCCACAGTTTCATGCTATACCACATCAGGCATTTTTATTTGTATTTCATACTGAAAACACTTCACTATGCTTCACTATTACTGAATACTTGGGGCTATAAAAAGAAACTCTCTAAAGCACAATTACCTAAAAATATTTGTTAATAAGCTTAATGAAAATGTTATGTAGAAAAAATGGTTTAGTTACCAAAAAAATCATTAGAGGGCAAATAAAAATATACTGAAGATAAGTTCTTTACAAAAGTGAGGATAGGAAGTATGAGGCATTGACATTCACTGTAAACATCCTGTGTTCACTGGAATCCCTTGTTTAAAGTATATGTTCTTCTAGTTTTGTACCTGAACTTCATGGCCAACACTTGCATAGATAGCTAAATCTATCATAAAGGGTTGTTTATACATACCTTTCTGTGCTGCTTTGTACAAAACTTCAATAAACTAATGATTTTACATTCTGAAATAGTTTCATTCCACTATCAGGCAGTTCAAGGAAACTATGAAGCATGGTATGATTTTTGTGTACTCAGTGCATTGGATGGGTTGGGACAACTACCTTATGGTCTGTTAATCTTAAATATTACATTAAGAAAGAAGTGTAGCTGGCTGGTGTTCTGGCTTATCATAAATATCTACTTCTGCTCACTGCTTCAAGTCTCACTTCTGCTCTGCCAAAGATTGCATATGTCAAAATATCAGGAATCTGAGTGCCACAAGAAGCAACTAAATTACTCCCCAGTAACAAGATGCAGCTTATAAACAGTGCAGAAGACCTTATGGAGAATTTCACCTTTACCCAGGCAACATGAGTGCTTTCCTCCAGATTAACCTCTCTCTAATTTGAGGAAACCAGAAACTACTTTCAGGGCAAACATGACATGGAGTGGCCTAAGTAAAAAGTCTGAAGAACATGCATTTTGGATATGAAAAGCAGGTACGTGTTTAGTTACTGCACAAACAAATGCACATGGGAAGCGGTAGAGACAGAGAAACAAATCCACCTCACAAACAGCACAATAACACAAAAGTAGCAAGTTGCCAGTTTTAAATCTTATGTTAAGGAAAATCTAGATAAACACCCATAACAGGATTAATAAAAATGGGGAGTTTTCCTTGCCCATTTCCTTTACTTTTTCTGTGATTGGCTTTTACACATTGATTAAATTTGTTTAAGCACTTTCTGGACATCTTCATCCATTTGGCCCTAGACAAGAGGAGAAAGAAGAAAAAATTACTGAATTCAAGCATCTCTTTACTCCTTAAGAAAATTTAGAGTATTTTGAGGTATAGTGATTATATCAATTTCCCAAAAGGGTTTAAATTTGTGCTTAAACAGTTATACCTTTTGGGTAAGATATCTAAGCTAAAACATGAAAAGTTCTTACTAGATCTGCAGAAGAAACATCTTTCATTAAAATATCAACACACTGTAACTGACAACATGCAACCATACCTTCACAGCATAGAGAAGATGCATCCTGTAAACTGAGACAATTTCCTGATGTTGTTTCTTTGTTTCCTAGGATATAATTAAGCAGAAAGTCACAGAATATTCAGAACTGTTGAATTCAGAACTCTCCAACTAGTTTTAGGGAGCTCTGGGGAATTACAAACCATAGTCTTATGCATGCATGTAAACCCAGCTCAGACAGTACTGTGCCACCCAAAACATAATTTGCTTGGAAGTGTAGTCTACAGAAATGCTGTAATTCTACCCATCCCAGTAAAAAAGCTGGTGAGATGACATCAGTTGTAAGAAGCACTGAGCTGAAAATATGTGGAATGAGCACATACTCTACTTCTGAGCTTATCAGCAACCAGAATTGAGGAAAGCCAACAATATTCTGACAAATCAATCCTCAGTTGCCACTGAGCTCTTCCCTGATGTCAGTGACCCATTTGTCAGCTGATGCCTTCCCAGGGAAGAAGAGGTGCTTACAAAGGTCTTAACCTAAATCTAAATCCTCAGCTATACATTCAAACAAGGAAAGTCCACCTCCTTTTTCATGATCACAGACTGCCACATCCCAGAAGCCCTCTTTCCAAATAAATGTGAAGCTGTTAGGAAAGCTAGCCTACAAGTAGAAAATAATGCTTTTGTCCTATTTTAAATCCTACCCACTTTCCTAATGTGTTGCATATCTTTGCACCTTACACTACTTTGCTGGTCCTTGAGCAGCGGAGATGAAGGTTCCTTTTGGAGTTGGTGGACTAGGATAATAAACAGTCATGGGCCTTTACATTGACAGGATGCTGTGTTTAACTGTGTGCTTATTTATTTCTCCCCACTGCAAGGTAATTTTTCTGACTCATATACATATTGACTCTTCCGTCTGCTAGGGATGGTAGGAGAGCAGACACCAGGTAAGCCATTAAGGCTAGGAATTTTCTTTTCAGAGTCACTCCAGAACTCTCAAAGACCTTTTTCACAAATCAGGGTCTCAGCAGCAGGTCTGGCTACTACATTCCACTACAAGTACAGGAACTTTGCTCCACTATTGATCTGAGGAAATATATTGGGGAAAACAGCTTTCTTTAGTTAGACTGTTTCTGAGGAGCAATTTGTGACCTGCAGATTCCTAAATGTTTCAGACCACTATAGAATTTCTGGATGAAAATTCCTTTCCTTGTACTCATTAACTGTGTTCTATTTAAAATAAGGCACAGTCAAGAATGGCACACACATCTTGGGAGAACTGGGAATAATGGAGGGTTTATGAATTATCACACTTACAGTCTTACAACACTTTTTGTTGTAATGCCTCCACCAGCTGGCTTTGTCTTTAGGGAACACTGGTTGAGAAGGAAAGCTGAGAGAGGCTGTTCAACGCTTCTTTTAATTTGCTAACTTCCATGGACATTTCATTGATCTAGAGAGACAAAAAATAGATTTTCATGAAAAGCTGCAAGGCATACTTGTGGGTCTCATCTTGAGGGTATTTGTGACTCAAATTTAAGAAGTGAGGAAAAACAAGATGTAAACTCAATGGACAAACAGAGACATCATGTAACCAAAGGTCTGGGCTGCCCAGAGAGGTTGTGGAGTCTCCTTCTCTGGAGACATTCAAAACCCGCCTGGACGCCTTCCTGTGTAACCTCATCTAGGTGTTCCTGCTCCGGCAGGGGGATTGGACTGGATGATCTTTTGAGGTCCCTTCCAATCCCTAACATTCTGTGATTCTGTGATTCTGTGGTTACAATGCTTCTCTATCCCCCTTCCTAGCCCAGTCAATTCAAAATACATTCCTTGTTCTGAAAGCCAGCAATGTTTACAAACAAGGATTGCATTTACCATCTTTGCAGACACTGCTACTGAACACAAGACAAAAACATACCAAACATAGCCCAGCTATTCACAGACAGCAAAATACATAGCTTTTTATAAAGAAATTTGTAGTGACATATGGTAGCTGCAGAGTAAAAATAGTCAAGTCGTGCTGAGGTTGAGATGATATAGTAAACTCAGAATAGTGAACTTTTGTTCCTTTCTGATATTTTGTTTTCTTGTCTCCTCTGGAATCTCTTCCTGCTGTAAATCCCACTTAACTTCAGTTGCCTGAATAGTGTGAATCCAACCTAAGCAGAACTTAAAAGAGGTAAATTGAAAGATTATGCTTATCTTCACAGAGAAGGAAAACCAACTGTAAAGTCAAACATATTGAAAACTTCTTTGACTTTGATATCTGAATTTTTAGATGGGCAAATGGACTCAGAAGTTACTCCACTCTGTGACACCTGACACAACATCATCTATTAGGTCACCCATGCACAACCCAACATGTTTTGCAGTCTGAACTCATGTACTACTTCCTCCACTGTAGTGAATCACTCACCTTTTTATCTTTATCTTCTTCTAGTTTTGATGAGCTTTCAGAATATATTTTCATTTCAATAAGATCACCTTGAGTTTGATGGTACTTTTAGTGAAGACCAGTCACATCCCATTCCTTTGCTTCAATCAGAGTATGCATACCTTCTTTCTCTTTTAAGTGCAAAATTTAATTTCTCAATTGCATAGCATCTAAAGACACATTTTCCTTCTCTTTAATTACATTTTTCAGTTTGGAAAACAAAACACTAACTTCACCCTCTAATGATGACTGGAGCTTTTCATATGTAGCCTTGGATACCATTGCTTCATTAATTGCAGCTTTTTCTTCCAGTAATTCCTTCTATAGGTTTCTTACTTCCCTTTCCTTGATGGCAAACAGTCCTTTGAGCTCATTTATTTCTTTCTCCATTTCCTTCTGAGTGCATTCATCACCTGATGGTGTTCAGTAATTGGTAAAGAGTTTTGTTTCTGAGTGTCTAACAGTTGTTTTAGTTCTTCTAGTTCATCTAATACTTTTGTGTATTGGGCTTTCATTTCTGATAAGTCATTCTCTGCTTTGTATTTCAAAGAATTTGTTACCTGCATCAGTTTTTCATGTTCATCTCTAGGAATGTTGTCCAAAGCAATATAATCTAGACTTTTTCTCTTCCCATAGCCTTCAAGTTCTATTTGTGCTTCTTTGTACAACTGAGACAATTCATAAGTTGTCTATTGAGCTCATCATTCTGTGCATTGCATCTTTCATTTCTCCAGCTTCAGCACTAGATTCCAACTGTTTCTGATTTGTCAGCTTGTCCTGTAGCCTTTTAATTTCCTCTTGCCCTTCTTTATACCTCTCAATCAACAATGATTTCTCTTGATTAATGTTATCACAAAATCACAGAATATTAGGAGTTGG
>NW_010202638.1:0-3772 GCF_000695765.1 Mesitornis unicolor | reverse complement strand
AATCCCTAATGTTCTGTGATTCTGTGTGACTAGATTTTAGAGAGTGAGGTGAACCATTGACTATTAAAACTGCTGGATTTTCTGGGCTGCCTGCATACAAGCCATGTATGAATGTAGGGGTCAGGGCATTCCCCTTGCTGCTCCAATTGACCCAGTCCACCTTAAATCATTGATTAGGGGGTCTCCTTGGTATCTTGAAAATCTATGTGCAAAACTTAAAGGAAAAGATCATGTGGACAATTGATCATAAAACTTGCAACCCCAACCAGCAGCAACAGCGCATTTTAACATGGGGGGGGATCTATTACAAGGATGGTGACTTAGAGTAGAGATGGGCTGGTGAGAGAGAGGTTCAGCTTCACAGCGCTGAGTGCGACAGGCAGGATTTGCTGAGAAGAACAGTGCCTATCCACCTCGACAAACAAATCCTCATTTCGAATCTAAGCAAAATTAACTGTGGAAAAAAGGCATTAGCATTAGGGTTACCCACTCGATGCTACATGGGCAACCTACAGAGAGTATTTGTACAGTAATAAACGTAGTGGAATGGCCTATTAGCAAGGCTACGGAATTTCCTGGTACTTCCAAAACTTAAAAAATCCTAGGAAGTGCAGAGGGAATTTCATGCTGACCCACTCGTGTAATAACCAACTTAGAATGGCCTAACCAGCGTACTGATCCACATATTATTCTAGTTACTGGTCCCAGGCACATACCTGTAAATTTTCTAATTGATACTGGAGCTCAAATAAGTGTTATTACTGAAAGAGCAGCCAAAAGGTTAGGACTGACCACTACCTGGAAGAAGATAAATGTAATAGGAGCAACTGGAGTCCCTGAAGCCAGGCCAATTAGTACTACTTGTGGTCAGCTTCCAGGGGAAAACTGAATGACTAAAATAAAGGTGGTGGTTGGCCCATACCAAAATAATATAGTGGGATTTGATGTCCTAGCAAACAATCTGGAAACTGCCTGGTGGAATGGTGTGGAGCTTTGGAGCCCCACTGGGTGAGGTCCGGGTACTTCAGTCAGCTATTAAGTTGCCTCCTTCCAGAATAATGAATGTTAATCAATGTTTTTTACCATCTACTGCAAAAGAGGGGATCAGAGACTTGAAAAACCATGATATTTTAACTAGAAAGCACACCCCCTATAATTCTCTGATATGTCCAGTATGTAAACAATGAAAAATATCTTGATGAGACAAAGGAATTAGAGGAGGAAAACGTACTGCCACTTATTAAAACAAAAAGGTCCATGGTCCTGTAGAGTGGCAAACCCGACACTACCATTTGTGTGACTTTCTGACTGGACCCCGGGCTTGCTGAACTGCAGACTGAGCTCTTGCACAAGCCGGGCAAGACAGACACTGAGTATTTGTGGTGTGCTTCTTTAACTGGGGGGATTTGAGTGTTCTTAAGCAACGGGTGGCCAGGCAATCAGTCTGTAACATCCCTGGTGGCGCTTTGGTCAGGGGCTGTGGACCCCAAAGAACAAGGGGAGCCGATTGCTGTTACAATAGGAGGACCGTCGGAGCCAGCTGTGGGACTGCAGAAGGCTGCCTGCATCCAGGCATGAGAGAGGGCAGTGGGACGTGTGGATGGCTGCGATGGTGGAACTCAGCCACTTCAGACCTCTCATCCAAAAAATGCCCGATGCTTTAAAAATAGATACACAGTCCCTGAAGGAGCAGATACAAAAGGCCACCGCACATACCAAGCAAAATCTCCAGCACGCAGCGCCCGAGCTGCCCTAGGCAGAGGTGCTGCACAGTGCGGTCACACAGGGGCACGAATTAGGCTGGGCAGACCCGGGCTGTTACTCAGGTGGGAGCAGGGGGGGTTTGGCAAACGACCTGCAAGCCTCGCCCCGGACGGGACCATCTCTGGGATCCGTAACCCTTTACCGGCCAGTCAGGACAAGCTGGTTGGTGCGGCACTGAACCGGTTGTGGCCAAAGGCATCGGAGTTGGAGGTTGAAGCGCTGTTACAGGGCCAGGCACTGAGCCCAGATGGGGGCTGGTGGAGCTGCTGGGGGGAAAAAACCTGGGAAAACAAAGCAAGAGCCGGCAACCTCCCCCCTGCCCCCCAGCCGGGAAGCAGAACCTTAACCCTTCCACGTCTTTGCAAAGGGCATTAAATTAACCGAAAACCAAGAAGCTGGAGTTTGGCGCTCGAGCCACCCAAACCACTTGGTAAATTCCTGTCAGTGGTCTGCCACTAAGGAATCAGATGTAAACATTCCGGTTGGTCCCAAGTGGATAAGTTTATAGTTTTTAATTGGTACAGGTGCCCAAATGAGTGTTTTGAATAAGCAGCAAGCTGATGAGTGGAGGAATGTCCCAATCCAATGGGACATTTTGACATTCTGCCTTACCTGACAAGCAAAGGGGACAGTTCCCAACAAAAACCTATGTGGGACAGCCCATCATGGTAAAGCTGCCTTCTATGGGCATTGTGCCCACGACTGACAAAACCCAGAGGCTTGTGTGCCTGGGAGACCCTAGATGGGAATGGCATCAGTAATCCCTGATTTTGAAGACCCGGTCCCAAGGCCGAGGTGCACTTTGTGCTCTTTTGCAGGATCACGCGATGACAGATCTCTCCAACGTTCCTGATGATTGCAGCAACAGCAGCAGACGGGCAGCCAAAGCCTGGACAACACCACAGTAGCCAGACTGATAGTGGGATTCGCATGTATGGTGACCTTCAGTAACAGCCTGCCTGTCAACCTTTGTGCAAAACATCAATATAACATCAGACCTTGAGTTTACTTACTGCTGCAGTAGAAGAAGGACAAGGGACAACTGGAGAGACACGGGGTGGAAACCTCATGAGCAGCAAACCAAAGTATGAACTGTACCTGGAAGGCATTGAGGAGCTACGCAGATCTGGATTGTGAACCAAGAGTTTTGGTCTTTTGATTTGGTCTTCGGACCCTGGAGTCGAGTCTCTTTCCATCACAATGTGTTTCCCCAGTGTGTGGGCCTGGGCAAAAGCAGGCCCTGTACATAAACGCATGCACTGCATAAAAGAGATTTAAATTGCCTTTAAAAAAATTTATTCTATAATCAGAAGTCAGCCAGGGTCACCAAAAGCCACAGGCTAAGTCACCTCCTCTCCTGGATGTCACCTACCCTCAGTATGTGAGCAAGGAGTAGTAACAAGTGTAACCCAAGGCTCCACCAGAACAGTTCTGCTGCACTTAGGAGGAAAAAAAGAAGTAATTCTACAGAAGCCTCTAAAAATGCTGGGTTTTTTTTTAGAAGTGACATTTACTCAGAGGAGCAGGCAGGGACTACCTGGCCTGCAGTGATGGAAGTAAGTGTGCCATAAATGGGAGAATCCCAACAAATGGGCTGAGTGAAGGAAAAATAAACCGTAATGAAGTAAGGTGGAGAGGTGCAGAAACCCCTCCATCCCTCTCGAAATGACACAGGGGGGCTGTGTGGTGGTGGGAGGTCACTGAGGTGAATGATGGGGTCTGGGTACCTGCCTGATGACCTTGAAGCCTTCCGTGTCCCTGGGGTCCACCCAGCAGCATCCCCCTCACCTGGTGCCCACTATGCTGGGTCCCCAGTCCCACCAGGCTTGCTGGGGGCCGGTGCCTCCGGTGCCACTGCCGCATCACCTCTCTGCTGGTGACCCAGCTGCTGCTGTGTCCCCTGAACGCTGGGGAGCAGGGGAGGCCGGGTTCTGCTGCGGGCTGCTGTTCCCGGGGAAGGGGTGGGGGAACACACAGCCCCCTGCCCAAAGCTCTCCCCAAAGCCTGG
>NW_010202637.1:18925-51500 GCF_000695765.1 Mesitornis unicolor | reverse complement strand
GGAGGAGGTGAGCGCCTTGCAGATGCTGCCGGTGAGTGGGGTCCGGTCGGGGGGTGGACACCTCATCCCACCTTTTGCCTCTTCCCAAGTTGTTAAAACGCTGTTTTCGACGGTTTGTTTTTTTCAGATCAACGTGCAGCTGCACATCATGTCCTTCCTCTCGCCCCAAGATTTGTGCCGTTTGGGGAGCACGAGTTGTTACTGGAGGGTGGCTGTGCAGGATCCCTTGTTGTGGAGGTATTTCCTCTTGAGGGATCTGCCCAGTTGGACATCCATTGATTGGAAATCGCTCCCAGATGTTGAGATTTTTAATAAAGCCTTTTCAGAGGTCAGCGATAATGCACTGTACGATTACATGGCAGTGTAAGTATCTTCATGTTCTTTTATGTGACTTACGATCTCTCTACAGCTGGCATATTTCATATTTACAGCAGTAAAGCTGTGCTGTGAGCTGCTGCTTAAATTGCAGTGTGTCTCAAATCCATTCTTTATTTTGGAAATACAGTTTCCTGTTGTTTGACAGTTTGGTCAGCTTTTTCTGGTTGGAATTCAACAAGAGTAAAACATCATTAAAAAGTCACAGCTAGTGTTATAAAAAAGTTAAAGCTTTTTGTAAACTGCATTACTACTGTGCCACAGAAATACAGTCCTCTCAATAGGATAAATAAAAAGTGAGTTTGTTCTTGGTACAGTAGCAAATGATTTCTTATTTTAATGAAAGTACCAAGGAGTCTTCAAACTACAGCAAACAGGATGAGTAATTTCTTCATCTTATCTGGAAGACCTAGGAAAAAATCCGTTATTTTTGAATGTACACAGAATAATGACTAATTGCTTTAGCTCTGATGGTCAAAGGTCATGAAGCAAAGACTGTGTTTTCAGCTGGTATAGTTGAAAAGCATGGCAACACTTACAGTGTGCTGCATGACTGAGAAGAGCTCTTAAACCAAGTAGATTGTTCTATGGGGTTTTTTTTAAACTTCATTCAATTCCCTGAACCAATTTGCAGTAATTTTTTAACATAATTTTTCCAAAGGTGATGTCACGAAACTGTTGCTTTATGATAAGTTTACTAACCTCTGCAGTCTCTGTGCCCTCCATCCCCACTTTACAGATGGGAAACACGCACTCAGAATTTGAAGTGCAAAATATCTACTAATTTTGAACATTAGATTTAAATTTGTTTAGGTCTGAATACTTCAGAGCATCACATATTTGAAACCACCTGTCACTGACATGCACTGTGTCTGTTACACTTAATGGTTTTGCTGATCTCAAATGAAGCGTCTCAGTTTGGGTGTAGAGGAGCACACATTTAATGTTTCCTTGAAGTTATTGTCCAACAGCAGTCTGCCGTGACCACAGAAGCAAAGACTGAAGCTGCTTTGCTAGGATGTCTGTCACTTTTATGGCTGTTCCTTTCCCTTCACTACCAAAGTCTTTTCATGCCTTCTAGCTTCTGCATCAAATGAGCACCTAAACGTACAGGTGCCACCGGTGCCTTTCACAACATGCATTCTCTATACCTGCAGGCGAAATGCTCCTTTTCAGGTGGAGTAACCTGTTTCATAGTTAATAAACACAGAAGTAGTCTAATAGAGGCTTTAAATGCACTCCAAAGTCCTGTATTTTTTATGTTGTATGTGACTCATCAGCTTTGGTGTTATTTTGCTAATACTGTGTATTCAATGAGGGTGGGGGAATTTGTAATTTTATTTTATTTATTAAAGTAAGCTAAAAGATCCATAGATAGAAGTGTCCTAAAGTCCAAAAAGTCAGTATTTGGACTTCAAAAGGTCTGCTGCCTTTACTTGCTTTGTACTGGTGCTCGAAACCATCAGTTTGGAACTTGATAATTTTTGACTTGTTCTTTAGTGGTACTAGTAGTAAAGCATGAGAAGTGTGGGACCTAGATCAATTTATGTTGTTTGATTAATACTTCTTTTGTATTTTGTGTTTAATTTCTAGTTGCGTCTATTTTACACAGATACAAAAAAAGCTGTCCTCAGGGTAGAAGAAGCTTGAAATCAAGCCGTACCCGGTATGGGGCTGTGACTTCCTTTCTGCAGTCACTGGTCACTCAGGCTGAACCCCGCTTTGCCATGTTTGGACCAGGTTTGGAAGAGCTGGACAGCTCTTTAGTGCGAAAGATGATGATGTGCCCGGAAATTCTGCTTGTAGCCGGCCTACCTCAAAGGCAAATTCATGGTAATGCTCGTTTTGGTTTTTTGCTTTTTTTATTTCGTGAACAGGTTTAACACAAAAACACTGGGGGAGAAAGGGATCATTTCACTCCTTGTACTTTTATTTTGATCCTAAATTCCATGTCACACGTACTGTTGTAATGGATAAATGCAGACAGAACTTTCTGTAGCTACTGCTTACAGTAAGTGGCTAGAAAACACACATGTTTTTATACAGGAAGTCAAGACTGATCCTTTATATGATTCAGTCTTGTGGTGTCAAATGGTGTGAACTTCATTTAAAAGAATTGTAGTAGCAGGTGAAGGGTTATTTTCAGTGTTTAAAAACTTTGAGTCTGACTTAGGTTTCTGGGTTCAAATCTAAGTATCAAAAACACGGAAATACCTCTCTGTTTTCTTTTAATGCCATTGAATTGATTTAAAATTAATATTCTAATCAATTAGAGCATGTATAAAATTTTGTCATAAAATAGTAAATATGCCATCCCTACACCTAAGCTTGGATATATCTGTTTTACAGTACCACTGGAATTTTTAGCCAACTCCTTAGTTGCACTCAGTAACCAAATAGTTACAATCTCACATGTTCATTTTTTTCCCTGTAGGAATTGGATCAGGAGTCAGTTTTCAGTTAAATAACAATCAAAAATTCAATATTCTGACATTGTATTCAACCACCAGGTAAGATTTGTTCTCCACAAAAAAAAAATTACAGTTTCTCAGTTATTTCCTATTTTACCTCATGTGATTTTTATGCATGCATTCACATGCATGGATGTCTCTTATAAACTGAAGCTTTAATGCATGTCTTTTTCTTTCTTTCTCCAGCTGCTTTCATAGGGAAGTAATAAGCATTTTCTAAACCACATACATTACAAACGTGTGACAAATACGTAACAGGTGTTTCTACCCCTATTGATACCTTGATTGATTCCCTTTTTAAACACTATATAAACTCATCCTGGGTTGTATTTTCATACACATCTTGCAGATTGTTAATCATCTGTATATATACACTAGAAAAATGAGAGGGTAGGGGAGAAATTAAAAACTTTTGGTGGCTTAGGCCATTTTCCTGTTATGTGCTGCCTAGACTCTGTTTTTACATTCTCAATTAACGTGACTACTGAAATATTTCAATGTCTTTCAGTGTGGAAAGGCGGAGAGCGAGGACAGAGCAAGCTGTTGTTGTGAATAAGATGTTCTACCAAGAGAACAGCGTAGTAGGGAACCAGCAAGCTGTGCATTACAATGTAATTGCTCAAGTTAAAAAGGTGTGCGAAGTAGTTGATGGATTCATTTATGTTGCTAATGCAGAAGCCCATAAAAGTAAGGAGTTTATGTATTTATTTCTAATTTTTGAATGATCTGAATGTCATAGAAGATGGCATTCTATGGAATGCCGCAGAATTCATGTTTCTGATTCTTCCAGAATCTGCTTCGTTAATGCAATTTCTTCATGGCTTATCCAGTTGAAGAGGTCCCCTGCCCTAGACACTCCTTCATTTTCCTTTGAGGGGCTGTGGCCCCATCTTTCAGTTACGGCTGATACTGACACGGCTGCTCCCTGAGATAGATGTGAGAAAAGATCTGGACACAAAAAAACCCCCAACAATCCAAAACCAACTAAGAAAACCCTAAACCCTGGAGGTGGGCTGGAGAAAAAGCCTGAAAGATGTATTTCATGATGGTGTAGTAACCTGGAAACATAGTTTTCATGAGGAAAACTGCAGTAAAAGATGCAGTTAGCCCAGATGAAGATAGTCCTATAACAAGGATAATCCAAATCCCTATTATGGTAATTATCTACATTCATCAACTTTAAATGGAGGGAAAGGGCTAGCTCAGGAAAGAACTTTTTAAAATGAGTATATACACTGTGGAGGTAAGTATGGTCAGGAAGGAAGGACTGCTGATTACAGTGTGTCAGTATTTCTTAATGGCTTGTTGCAGTTTTGATCTCTTTAAGGTACTTGGAAGACACTCTGATGTTAAGGACTGGAATAGGCTGCCAGTAGAAAATATGGCTGGTGAAGGGTTTAGAGCACAAATTTAATGAGGAGTGGCTGAGGGAACTGGGGTTGTTTAGCTTGGAGAAGAGGAGGCTGAGGGGAGACCTTATGCTTTCTACAACTGCCTGAAAGGAGGTGGGTGTCAGTCTCTTTTGCCAAGTAACAAGTGATAGGATGAGAGGAAATGGCCTCAAGTTGCCCCGGGGGAGCTTTAGATTGGGCATTACAAAAATGTTTTTCACCAAAAGGGTGATCAAGAACTTGAATGGGCTGCCCAAGGAAGCGGTGGAGTCACCATCCCTGGAGGTATTTAAAAGGTAGATGTGGCACTTGGGGACATGGTTAGTAGTGCGCTTGGCAGTGTCAGGTTAATGATTGGACTCTGATCTTAAAGGTCTTTTCCTGCCTAAGTGGTTCTATGATTTTAGGAATGTAGATTATCCAACCATGAGATAAACAGAACCAGATCATTTGGCCATGCCCCTTCCAGCCTGTATTTTCTCACCGCTGAAATCTTAAATACTTGAAAAGTTTTTAAAAAAAATCTCCTTGGAATTTGCAAATTTTGATACTGATATATTCAAAATTGTTTTCTAGAGCATGATCGTCAAGAAGAACTGGCTCGTATTTTGGCAATGATTGATCCAGCCCTTGGGCCTGCAAATAGACCTATGCTAGTTTTGTCATGTGTTTCTCATGTTGGTGTGGAAAGAATTCCGTGTGTTTACATGGCACATCAGTTGCAGCTAAATCTCCTACGTCAGCCCTGGATGGTACATGCTTTTAAACGTTTATTTTCTGTTTCTCTGTGGCTTAAATGTAATTTAGGTTTATGGTAGTTCCTGAAGCGTACCGAACCTAAGCAAGTGTTCAGCTTTCAACACTAGGATGTGAGCTCTCCATTTAAGTGAAGATTTAGTTTCATCTTCTGAGATGAAGCATTAGCCTGCCTGAACATAGAGGAGCTGAGTGGCTTGCCCAGGAACACAGAAGAAACTTCAGATGTTGCCAGAATGTAAGGAAGGATGAAATGCTGGTCTTGAAGGGAGTAAGGAAGCTTCAGTTAATTTAAATCTTAACTTTACTGAATTGTGACCCAACACCATAGCCTCAAGTTAGATTTTTGTGCCATTTTCAGGAGACTGTTAATTGTCACTAACTGGATGTGATTTAATGGAGTTTTCAACAAACCATTTTTTGACCTAGCACAGGGTGTCCTGAACCTGTTCTTTTATACTTGTCAAATACAGTGTATGTCAGTGTGGCTCAGTAACACGTAATTTATTATTGGTGACATTATGTAACCAAAGGATAACACTTAATTAGAAGAAACAAAATCCTGATTAGACATAATTCCTTTATTTTCATAAGGAAGATGTTTACAAGTTTTTTTAAAAAATACACACAATTTATAATGTCCACTTTGTAACATGTTAGAAAATCTGAGAAGGGGTAGTACGCATTGAATATTAATGCTGGCAGCATTTTTGCTTTAAGAGTTCAAAGAAGAATTTTCAAGTAGATTTTAATCTGTAAATTAAGTATAATGTTTCAGAATTGCTGATGGAGTGACTGAGACAAAATTCACCTTGGTATCAGGAATGCAAGGCTTTCCTGAGGGGTCTCGACTCATTCTGTAAGGAGCAGTGTTTTCTTTTTGTACCTTACTCTTAAGAAACCTTTTCTGTCTAAATGACCTTTTAGATTTGATATGAATATTTCTGACTTTAAGGATAGATAGACATGGAGTGATGTTAAAATACTGTTAGATCTATTGCCTGTTATCTGTAATACATCAGCCTTTTGTTTTTTTTACAGGTGCAGGACACAGTAGCTGCAAACTTAAGTGGATTACTAAGTGGGATTGAGTGGCTTCTGGAAGAAGCAGATTGTAAAAATGCACGGTAATGGAACTGTGCATTGTTTTTACTGTATAGAGACCTTGGTGTATTGCAGTTCACATGAAGTGAGAATCTTGTCCTGACACAGCACTGTCAGAAGAGAGATTTAAAAGACAAACTTGCATCTATTTCACTGCATGTACTTTAATAATTAACATTCTTCCAACTGTAGTCCTGCGTTAGAAGTACAAGTAAGATAGTATGGATTCCAGCAGCTGAAGAAGAGATTTCGGGAGGGCAATCTGCTTTTTTGTTATTTTTCTTTCTTTCAAACTGGGGCCTTTAGAGTGTAATTTTTTTCTCAATATGTCTGATAATCTAATATTTTCTGTAAATAAACAGTCCTATGGCACACATAGCACATTTAGTGCATATTGTATCAAGTGGAGATCTTCACAATGATGGTTCCCAACCAAAGAAACTACCTTGTACGTTGTACAGCAGTAGGTTGACAGAAAGACAGTGTCTCATTCAAAAGAGTAAATTGCTTTTGTATTTTTCAAGAAGCAATGACTAGAGAAGATGTGACTAGCGCATTGATATCTTTTGGGATAGTCTGAGTCTTCCACCTTTTTTGTGTTTTTTAATTATTGGATGAATCTTCCAGATTTCTTGTCTGTGCATGTATTTGTTTTGTTCTGGGCCTGTTTTGTTTTTTCCTGTGTCCGTGGAAGTGCAATAGTGGCACAGTTTTTCTTGGTACCCAGATAAATGGCTACATGGTGCACGTTCAGCTGTGATGGCCCTCAGTCTGGTATGTGTGGGTGATGCTCAACACAGCTGTCAGAAACATTCCATTTGAGAAGCCTGCCTTTTAAAGAACTAGGATAGACTCAAGAAACGTCTTTTTTATTTTTTATGAACAAAACTCCATTTTCTAGATGGTTTTGTATGTCTTCTAGTCAGGATATAATGGGAATTTTATTGAAAAAGCCCTGGGGAGCTATACTATGATAATTCTGTTTTATCCTTTTGTTTAATAGAGTTTGTGTACTATGCCCTTTAAAATAGAGAAGACACAAAGGATTTACAAGTGTTTTGGGGAAAATTCCATGCTTTGTGAGTGGTTGTATGTGACTTTCCTCCTAGTCATAATAATTCTGTAATGATCTCTCTGTGGAGGGTTGAATGCAGCAACATGTTGCTATATTAGCTACTACAAATACGTTTGTTTGTGAAAGATCCTCACTCAGCTTTCTTCACAAGGAATAAATTATTTTTAAAAGAATGGTATTTGCAGTCTTTGTGTGTGAAGTTCCACCCACATGCACGCACATGCACATGCACGCAGCCGTGCTGTCATAACCGATGACAAATTATCATTGTCATCATTACTGATGAACAATGTATTACCTGTTTAATTAACAGCTCTTCGTTCATCGTCCTTTAAAAAGGTCAAGATAATGTAGGGAATACAATTTTTCTTAACCCAAAGAACATAATCTTTATTAACATAAAAGATGGTAACTTAAAGAATTAAGAATTATAAGGGTGCAGTCTAGGAAACGAACAGTGGGAATTAGAAGTTCATGCAGTTGCAGAGTTCCAGCATCATAAGAATTGCAGAGCTGGTAGTGTACTTTGAATGGCCATGGTGGATCAGTATGGGCAAGGAAGATGATGAGCATGTGCACTGTGCCAAGGAACAGCTTGGATGCACAGAGGTGTGCTATGGGAGAGGCAGCCAGCCTGTTGAGAATTCATGTGCCGAGCAACTGCTGAGATGCAGTGCAGATTTCATTTAGCACTGCCTCTTAGGTTTCCTGTTACGTAATATCCTGAGTCTGATGTGTTTAGAAGGGTAGGAAGCCAGTTAAGCTTGGGATTTAAGTTGTTACAAATTCATTATTAGTTGGATATGGAATATTAGAATGTCACTGATCTATTTGGTTTTCTATTTATTGCAGTAGATGGAGCTGTGATGAGTTTGTGAGAAGTTAAAGCATCAAGATCTGGTTCCCAGAAATCTTTTTCTCTTTGGGCTAAAGGATTCTAACTGGTAGAAAGAAAATCACTTTCCTGCTCATTGAGGCAGGGTGTTTATCTAGAAAGTGGTCAGAGAATAAAAGGGAACGGTTATGATGACAATACCTGTGATTTATTCTAAAACTCGATTACTGAGGCTTCCCCTGAGCAGCTTTCCAAAAAAGAAAGTGGTTGCGAGAGTGCTAATTTTCATGAAACCTTTCAAACTTAGAGTAACAAAAATGCCTGCTGCCAGCTCCAAAGCCAAGCTCACAGGACAAAGGAGGCAGCACACTGACACTGTCCCTGTAACTCACTGGCTGGTCTCACAGTTTCTTCTATGGAGTGGCCCTGGGTGGCCACAGAGGCTCCAAATGGGAGTAGCAGTGGGGACTCTTTGGTGGTGGTGCAACCACCTCCTTCTGGGCCACTCAGCACTTTGTGCAATTTTTCTTCCCTGAGCCACAGAGCAATCAAAGATGCCTTATGAGAGGCATCAGGGCAGAACCTTAAGGCAGTCCCTTGGCATACCTGGCTCCCTCCCTCTTCATCACATGTGGATGGTATTTATAATCCATCGCCTCCTGATAATCCAGTACCTCTGGACATGGGTTGTGGCTAGAAGTGGGGCAATAACAGAACTTCAGAGCCTGGCAAGTTCTGTGTCTGTGCTCCCACAAAAGGTCCCAGAATATTGCATCAGCCAGTATTACATCATCCGGGCTGGGCTGAGCTGAATATTTACCTTACAAAAGTCAATTATCTTGGGCCCTCTAAGTATGCAACTGTAAGGGAGACCCTCTGAGCCCTCCTGGGTAGCAGTGGGCAGTGCAGCATCTCCCTTGAGTTGGGATGCCTCTCAGATATCAGCTCCTCAGGGATTATAAACTGCCAAAACAGGCAATGAAGGGCCAGGACGAAGTCAGTCCTTCTCAAGCTTCAATTATCACCTGTTGAAGAATGCTGATGCATTTTGAGTATTTCTTGTAAACTCAGGAAGGGGAAAATTTTAATTATAAGCCAGCTTCTTCTATCCACCTCTCTACTTATCTATGTGTCTGAATATACACATTTGCCTTCATGAGTGTGGATGACTATTTACTACTAGACTCAAGCATTTCTGTCTGTCTTTGGTTTTGTATGTTTTGTGTTCAAATGTGCATGTATATATACATTTATTTATTTATTTAGGATACCCTGTAGCAAATTGATGCACTCTTTGTCATTCTCCAATCAATAATTAGGTGGTTGTTTTGATTATAATCTATCCCACTGAATCACCTTGTTAATCTTTACCATTAGTCTTGAATTGCTGCTAAGTCATAACCGTGTGAAATACATCATCCGCAACACCTTTTCTTCCCTGCAGCTTCAGAGGGGAGCTGTGGCTCGCTGTGTGTCCCACTGGATGGCACTGCTGATCCACATCAGCCACTGGTGCTGTAGGCAGCATCCCAACACCTGTGCCAAAATTGCTTTAAGCAATCAACTTTACTCCCTGCTCAGATATGGCAGCAAGCAGATGCTATTATAGAAAAGCCTATGAGAAAACAACATGTTTTTCAAAGGCTTATAGACAGAGGATATGCTGCCACTTCTTTTAATCTTCCGGGTATCAGTATTGATTTGTACAGTAGGATGAGTGTTGCTGTCGTGAGGATGTATGGAAATAATTGCTGGCATCATTGTAATGTGGCTGATGCTTTAGTCTATGATTTAGTTTGTCTTTTGTGCCATTTTAGTGCTAGTGGTTCTGGATAAATTATTTTCCATATGTATAGGAGTAAAGAAACTATTCTGAGGCCAGTTACAAAGGTGATATTATAGCTAGAGCTTAGGCTTAAGTGTCAGGCCAGAGGATATTTGCACACAGGCTACGCTCAGTTACCTCAGGAGGTTGAAACTACAAATCAAGAATGTAGGTAGGCATATAGCAGACATGTTCAATGGGTGAGACGGAGCAAACAACAAAACACAGCGGATCTGGATAGAGGGGTGTATTTAAGAACCAGTAATATTAAATTATCTCCCATGCTGTGTCCCCCTCCAGCATTACATTCACTATGCCTCTCTTTCCCAGCAGGGAGGTCACAGCTGGCCCAGGGCCAGGCAGAAAGTCCTGTCCATTTGTGCTGTGTGCCTGCTCACAGCTACCAGTCTGGGCATCACTGGCCAAGGTCCCTGGGCACGTGCTCCAGACTCTTCACCCTCTTGGTGGCCCGTTGCTGGATTCTCTCTAGATCTCACATACTGCAGGCTCATAACTGGACACCCTGCTTCAGATTCAAACCCACAAGTCCTGGGAGGAGAGAAACAAGCACTTGTCCTCCAGGTAGCCCAGTATGTGGGTAACCTTTATCACTGCATGGGCACAGAGGTGAATCCAGGTTCACTGACCCACCTGCTCAGGTCCCTTTTGCAGAGCTGCTCCCATACCAGTCAGTCTCTCACCTGCATCGATGCATGCTGTGTCCCCTCGCAGATGCAGGACTTTGCATTTGTCTTTGCTCAGTGTCTGGAGGTTCCTGAAGCACCTGTTGTCCCATTGAATGCACACTTGCAATATTTCTGATGGCCCTTGCACAGGAAGCCCAGTGTCTCTGGAAGCACTGGCTCTGCACATGACAGCATGCAGAATAAGCCACCTGATGGGAGAGAAAAAAGGCATTCAGTCTTTTTCCTGAAGGCTGAAATTAATCGAGCCATCTTCTATGTCAAAAAGGTTGAACAGTACTAGTCTTAGAGCCTCATCCATAGTCTGGCAAACTGGTGGGAGACAAAAGCTGTGAGTATGAAAGGCTGATACTGTCCCAGAACTACATTTCACAAAAGCTCTGAAAAGTCTTGCATTGTGAAATGATCCTGCTGACAACACAGAAACACCTACAGTACCTATTAAATTCTTTAATACTATTCTCTGTAAAGTGATAACAATAAAATAAACTCTTCTATTTGTTCTCAAGAATGACAATTAAGAACTGCAGTAGGTTGAGATTAACTGACGGACTGAGGGCTTTATTTCGTAATCAATAGTGTTCTGTTGATAAAGGGATATCATTTTGGTGTGGCATCTTTCATACCTTCTCCGTAGACTTGAATGATGACTGCAGTTCCACAGCCTGATGTCAGGGGAGACATGTTCTACAAATGTGAACATACAAGGGCTACTCGCCAAGAACAAAACCAAGCCTTTTTCTCTACTTTGAATCCAATCCAGTTTGTCTTATATGAAAGGTCTTTATACAAGTTTTCTTAGCAAATGAATCTAGAAACAGCAGTTGCTTAGAACGTTCTTCTTTAAGACTGACAGTATTCACAGCCAATTACCTTTGAAATTAATCTCAAATTTGTGGAGATTTAAAGACATTTGATTCATGTGAAAGCAATAACTTAAATTTGACCTGCATTTGTGCTATGCATTAAGTTGTGTGGGATAAACTATTTCATTAGTCATTTATGTCATTAATTATGTCATTAATCTGAATTATGGGAATTCAAGTAAACAAGTTACCTGGGAATCCTCTTTTTAGAATAAAATATTCATTCATCACATATGCAATCCTTGCGAAGTATGGCATAAGGATGTATGTTACAGCTGCATATTATGCTTCTTTTAAAAGAACACAAGCTATTTGCAAGACAGTAAATGCAATTTACAAGTTTTACTAACAAAAAGATTGAAATAATCTTATGTTTTTCCAAAATTTAAGATTTGATTTTTGTAAAAATATAAATTACTGAGAACAAAGAACCTAATTATCTGATTACTGCTACACTGATATAAGAGGGGCAACAGTAAGTATAATCAACATGTAGTTGAATTGTGCACTTGAATTCAAGCATCTTTCAATCTTTTGTTGAAAAGAATTGCTGCTGACCCAGTATCAATATCCTTCTTTTCAGCTGATAGACCTGAACTGCTTTGGGACTCACTAAAATAAAAAACCTTCTACCAAGTATTTATGGTTTTAACTCCCATCTCACCACAGGAAGTTTGTTCATATAAATCATCTGGTGTACAGACACATAATGAGACATTTTCTCTCCAGTAGTTCTCTGATCACTAGTTGTAGTCACAAGTAGCCAATAATTTAGAAACAAATTAAAAATTAAGCAAGTTAAAGGAAGTATTGGTGTAAAGACTTTATTGAGTGACTTGGTATATCTCAGTGTGCCTGAGGGGGAAATAGTTTGAGGGGCCCAGCCTAAGGGAAGTCATTGGAAACCACTGCCAAGGTAACCAACAAGATTCATGGTAGGCACCCAAAATCATCAATCACGCAAAATTCTGGTTAACATTCAAATCCCAAGTGTATAAATGTACCCTGCATCTAAGCACATGGAATTGCGTACACCAGGAGAAAGGAAGGTCTCAGAATACCTGAGCCTCATCCACAGAATTTCAAGTTATAGCAAAATACATACTGCAAAACCTGAAGTCTGACCCTGTATTCCTGGTGAAAATACTGCTTTTATATTTCTGTGCATTTATATGTTGCTAGTTTGATTTCTTTTTGTGCATTTCTGACTGAAATAGAGATATTTGGATACTGGAATATCAGTGTTGTGACAGCATTGCTTGCAATGGCAGAAAGGTCAGGTTGCTCCAGAGAGATACTTGCAACATACCCAGAGATTGTCAGGCTGTATGTTTATCTGAGAACAGGTAGCATGACAGCTAGGGCACAACTCCTCAGAGTCTCCTTCCTGACACCTCTGTGAAATATCTAAACAGACTGTCTACATTTGAAACCTGTCTCCAATTAAGAGTGTGAATTCAGAAAAATTCACTGTTCTTGAACAACTGCAAGTATGGCCACTCTTATTCCAAAATAAGAGCATTTTGTTGATTCAAAGTGGGTTAAACTACACCAGAAGGACATATTCCTGTCCTGGGAAAAGAGCATCAGCACTCCTGATTTATACTTGGGGATAAAATTATGTAAACCAGTTACAGAGTAACTTCACAGAAGATAAGCCTTAAATGTTAATGTCTTGTATGATAAACAAGCATTCTATTTCCAAAATACAAATGCAGTGGGTTAAATCTTTGAACTAAGTCTTTTTCTTTCTTCCCAGATCCTTGTTTTATACCCTGTGGTCACAGGGGCTCTGTGAAGTGCTCATTCTGGCCTCAGCAAGCTGTGGGCCATGCTTGCACTGTGCTTCACCTGCAGCAGACCGCAGAGACACGCACTGCAGCACTGTTTGTACTCTGACAGTCCTGTGTGGCTGCTGGCTGCCCACAGAGTGCATTGCGAGCTCTGCGTTTGTGGACCCAGGCCCAAAGGCAGAGCTCACACCGTCCTTCCAGGGTGACAGCAAGCCCAGCAAGGAGCAATGTGGTCTTATCTTCTCTAAGACACCAGTCAGCTGGACCCCACCCAAAACAGAAAACTTAGTTGTATTGACAGTGCAGTGGAACCAGTTCCTAAGTTGAGCACAGATATAGCCTGAATTCACTAAAATCACATTCATGCTGGCTGAAGTTGAGAAAGGACTGGGATCCTCGAACTTGCTGTTCTAGAGCGTGGAATTGCTAAATAACTCCCCACCCTTTATTTATTACCGAGGTTTCTAAACACAGGTTTTCATCACACAACTATTCAGAGGCATTTAAGAAGAGTGTTTCTGAGACCATCTAAAGTTAAGGACTCAAAGTCCCTACACACAGAGAGAGAGAGAGACATGCAACCCCAGGGAACATTTCAGAGATCCTGTGTTACTTTAGCACACTGCAACATCATCGCTTCTAAAGAATTTGGTTTACGATACTTATTCCTTTGTTTTATCTCTTTGAGACAGGCTGAAAGCCTTTGATAAAAAAGTGCTGGAGTCTCTCCTGGTTAATACTCTGCTTTTGTCCGGACACTGGCAATATCGTGTCTTGCTCCTTGCTATCAATCACACACAGAGATCACAGTGCTGTTCCCTCTGGGAAATTACTCCATTGTTTGCAGAATAATAAGAGTTTCCTGTACAGACTATGTTTACTTTAAAGTCTAGAATATCGGAGTGCATTTCTGTCATAAAAGTAATAGGGTCAGTGCTATTACTCCTTTAATATGCTCTAGAATCAGACTATGGATTCAGATCCTTCAAGGATCACATACGTGGCAAGGGTCATCAAAGTACTCCCATGTCTGAAATTTATCATGTGAGTCTGCAAAATGGTTGTGTTGCTTGTCCTTCAGAAGTGATAAAGGATATATACATGTAGATGTAATAATTCATTAATTTTTTTTCTTATTCAGTTGAAGTATTCTAGTCAGACTGATTTTGAAGCTCTATGCTTATTTGCTTGTACAGATGTCTTGGCTAATTTCATTGTCAGAAACTGAGGACTGCAATTTACTTAGTCTTGTGCTTGCCAGTTCACCTATGTACAGAGCAAGATTCACCCTTACTTGTTCTGGGGTTGCTGCAGTGATTTCCCCTCATTTAGGAACGTGCTACAGCCCTCTGGTTCAGCTAGGTAGTGGCATAACAGTCTACAGCATAATGAAGAATCTCTCTAACCAGGGTGGGGCTAGAAGAACTTGATTTCATAATTTAAAAAAAAGTGAATTAGTAGTGTAATTTTCTGAAATAGACACCAATAAATACCAGTGAGGGAAAAAATCTACTCAAGTGAGTAGTGACTATTTACTTTGACTCAAAAGCCAAATGCATTTTTATTGATCTGTGCAGGGACCCACTTGCTAGAAAACATCACTGTCCTCTTCCTTCCTTACAACCCTGCTAGCAAATGGCTTGACCAGAATTGCATCCCCTCATATTCTCCATATCCTCAGCATAGGTACTGTTTCCAGCACTCAACTTCAATGCATTGCACCTGGCCCCACAACAACTCTGACCTCCGCCTTTCTCCCACCAGACCTAACCCTGGCCTCAGAATTTTGGTTCTCCATTCTGATTTTCCTCTGTCTCCACACAGTCTAGCCAACTTTTCAGTAACAAGGTGGGTGAAATCCAACAGGGTTTGACTTGCCAGTCCCAAATCCCTCTCCCTCCTTTCTCAGATATCTCAGTTGTTTTCCAATTCTAACAGTTGCCTTTTAGCTTCAGCTCTCGCTTTCTACCATTACCTGCATTTCTCAAAACTGCCCTTTCCCTGGGCTTTCCAGACTTTCCAGCCTTTTCCTTCTCTGACTGCTCACCACATCTCTGTCTCTTTCTTCAGTATACTTTAGCCATTTATATAAGGTCAGCAGAATGTCCATAGTGTGTCAGTCCATAATCTCTAGCAGACAGAAAGCATAATCTGCAGTGACTGGACATGAAGCATAATTTCCTGACTCCCAGCAATTTGTTTTTCAGACATTCTGAAGTAGTCATATCTTTGCATTTACTAATACTAGTAATTTCTCCTCCTTCCCCTTCATTATGGGATTGTCTCCTTTCATTTTACATGTTTTTGAATCCAAGCTCATCTATCATGTCTTTCTCTAGGTTACTCATAGTATCCCTTTATCAAGGTCTCTGGGTCCAGATTTTATTTTTATTTCTGCAGCATCTACTGTTCTCAGCCAGAGACATGAGAGCAATTTGTGCAAGGCACTGTTCGAACATGAAGCAGGAAAATAGGTCTTACTCCAGTGCACTCACCATTTAATTACAAGATGAGAAACATAGGTAGATAAAAGTAGGTGGGAGTGTTTGGACAGGATGACAGTGGATGGTTCTGCACAGTGATACAGGCATCACAGTAAACCAAAGCTTTAAAGGAATTTTTCTTTATTTACCCACTTCCTTTCTGATATTGCTTTAAGCAAACAGTCATCTTCCTAGTGTTTCAGGATTGTTCATCTGCTCATCCCTGCAGTGGCCTTTTTCTCTTGCCTGCAAAATCAGATCATGTAAACTTTTGCTGCTTCTTGTTTCTTTGTATCGTGAGGAATCAGAGAAATTTTGTTGTTGTTGTTGTTCATATCACTAAATGGGCAGGAGGGAATAGAAGCTGGAAAAACTATCACTTAAGAAAAAAATCTTGCTTATATTTGACAACTGAAGAACATATCTTGAAATGTTCTATCTGAACAGTCCTTTTAAAAATTCTAAGTACCACTTTTTTGATGATCATCAGTTTTGTACACTGCGTGAGGAGAACTTCTCATGTATTGCCCTTGAAAAGAGCCTATGGGTTTCTGGGCCATGAAACAATCTGCTGGCTAATAGAAAATAATAAAAACTGAGGCTGAAAACTAGGCTAAAAACATGATCTGGAGGCTGGGAGAGAAACTAGATGGTCCAGAAATTTTTTTTCTGTGGTACTGCTCTTGGACCCATTGAATTCTTAGAATTGAAAAGGTATATTTCAGTGCTTGTCATAGCAGACTCATCCCTCTTAGCTCAGAATCAACTCTTATAAAAATATCGACTGGCAGTATCTTACTGTCTGTTTGCTCCACAGGTAAAAAGTCAGGAAATAAATTCTCATTTCTGGAAAAATTTGCCAGCTAATTTAACAACTGTACCAAATGCATTATTTTTGTATTAAAACATGCAACTTTAGCTCCTTATTGAAAGTAAAAAAATACTTTGTACTGTTAAAAATAGCTATAATAGTCCTCATAAAAATCTATTCAGTAAATAAAGTTAAAAATTCATTCTTATAAGCAAGAACACATGACTTTGTAATTTTGTATTTGTTTCTCATTTATTTTGTTAAATACAGAAAAAGACTAAATAGTGGTTTTGGTTGTGGTCATTTCCCCCAAAACAAGCTAAATAGGAAGAGCATGCAGAAAATTTTGGAAAATAAATTTTAGATATATGGTAACAATTTCTCCATTGTCTGCAGGAATTGTGATGGAAAGAATATGTATTTTCAAAACAATGTATGGAAAACGAAGTATGGAAATGTTTGGGCAATCTGTAATAGCCAACAGCACATCGCAAAGCAAGGGTCAACAGCCAGGGATCTCAGACAAGCTTGCAGTTCTGTCTTTGTAACGGAGTTTGACACAAAGTCCTCAATATTTCTCTCTGTGACAATGAGGAAGAATATCGCTGCTGCCTAATTAGCTCTCTGTCTGCTGCAGAGATGACAGTGGATGTGCTTATCACTGAGGAATGAGCAGAAAGTACTGAACTAAACAGCTGCCACGGTGGTGACACAGAACCACGTTGCAAAGGGAATACTAATAAGCCTGAATGGTGCACACAGGAGAAGGGAAGACTTTGTTTGTATTTCACAGTGTACCATAAAAAACCAGTACCAGTACTTAAAAGAGATCATTAACAGTATGATAAGAGGTAATTCAATACCGTCAGTGCAGTGTTGCAATTATTTTCTTTCATTTACCTAGAACTTAAAAAGAAGATTAAACAGTTTGAAATTGATATGCTTACTACTAAAAGTAAAAATAGCAGAGAGTGCAGCAATGCTGGGAACATTTAACATTTTTTTACTCAAGTACAGCTGCTCTTATGTAGCTAGTGGCAGAATTTACCATAAAAAGAGAATAAACTACTTTATGAATGCTTACTGTTTCATGTTGGTTACTAGCCAAAAGTTGCACCCATTCCACCTGACCAATTAGTATTACTAGAGCATAAAACTGGACTTGTGTAAAACTTATTACTTAGTTCCAAACAAATATAGAGAAAGAGGTTTTTTATTCCTCCCACTCTGGCAGGTATGTTAAGCAGTGTTAATTGCAATTGCTGTAATACTGCTTAGGCAATTTGGGAAAGATACAAATAACATGAAATGGAAGACAGAAGGGGGAAAAGTTGTGGATGCCCCCTCACTGGAGGCGTTCAAGGCCAAGTTGGACAGGGCTTTGAGCAGCCTGGTCTGGTGGGAGGTGTCCCTGCCCAAGGCAGGGGCGGTTGGACTGGATGAACTTTAAGATCCCTGTAAGAACCAGTCTATGATTCTATGATAAAATAAGTAAACTTTTCTCATGCAGGAGTAAGAAGTGAGTGCATGTCCTACCTTCAGCAAGATCTTTATTTGTTAGTTTGCTTGTTCGTTTGTTTTGGATGTTGTTATTCTGTTATTTTGTTCTTAGCTTTTAGGTGTGGAGGTGCCCTGCAGCATTACTAATGGGAAGGAAAATACATGGATACATCAAGGCTTCTTAGTGGCATTCTGCCCTCTCAAGAGCACCCTCCTTGTTTTATGTCTTTGAGTCCATAAAGAAACTCATTACTCAAATGTTAAAGGTCAATGCACCAAGAATCATTGTTACTGATTTCATGTGCATCATTAACTATTTCTCTACATATTTCACATGTAGCTCTATCCATTCTAACTGTCACTAATATGCCCATGTACCTCAATGACTAAGGAGCTGTGATGGATGAATGTGAAATCTAGTCATTCCAGAAAAATAGCCAGTGTTTCACCACTGAGTCTTAACTAAATCACACCCTCTGTAAATTGAGCACATTGTGTAGGAACACTGCAACAACAACCACCTGTAACTTAATACCAACATTGTAAATGGGCTGCTTGACTGCAGGCAGTGCTATAAAGTCCATTCACACACAGGTTTCCTGAAGCACAAATACACCAAACAAACTTAAGTATTAATTCAACGAATAATCACCTCAATCTATTTCTGGAGGTCTTTGTTGCCAGTAGGATGAAAAAGGAAAGGATTAAGTGGAAAGTACAGGTTTTAGCTTTAAGCCAGATGAGATTATGAGTCTGCAATACCTTCTATGTATAACATATTTTCAGATTTGTTTGAAAATTTAAACATTACTAGTAGAGAAATCTTCCAAAAATTAACTATCTAATGGCTATCTCAGTTTAAGTGTAGTAATTCGGTGTACAAATGATATAGCTGAAGTTTGCTTTCAGGATTCATACTTCTGTCTCCATTTACTTTTTTAAACCTTGGATAAAGATATATTTGAAATTGTCAGGCCATGAAATGTGATTACTAGAATATCAGCATATGACACAACAGGATCA
This sequence comes from Mesitornis unicolor, assembly GCF_000695765.1. Classification (NCBI taxonomy): domain Eukaryota; kingdom Metazoa; phylum Chordata; class Aves; order Mesitornithiformes; family Mesitornithidae; genus Mesitornis; species Mesitornis unicolor. The sequence continues at coordinate 32,488 of NW_010202637.1, read as the reverse complement.
TTTTGCGCTAAAAGAAGGACAGACTGAGGACCAGAAGAGATGTATATCAGTGTACCCAGTTGAAATCAGTGGTATTTTCTTCATGCAGTGCCATGTAGACATCCAAGGTCACTCAGAATCAACTGAAGTGGCACTGAATGGTATGACCCTGCATGTCTCCTGCAGTTCTTAGTTCACATATACATCTCTTGGCACAGATTTCTACATGACAAGAATTTATTTATAGGACTTGATTAAAGGGTTGAGCTTGATTTCCAGGGAGGTGATCTGAAAACAAAACTTAAAGACTTGTAAGAGGTTTAAGTCAGTATTCTTTAATACAGTGCTGGAGTTCTTTCAGAATCACCTGAGATTCCCACTAGTTGTTACACACAGGTTCTTTTTATTCCCTATACTAATACATATGCATCTTAACTACCGCAAACAAACACGTCTCTTCATAGAACTAATTATTGTAAGTCCAGCCTATTTTGGCTCCTTTCTTCACTGGTCCACAGGTGGCCCCTCGTGGTCATCTTGAGGTATTTTCACGTTGGTGGTCTTCTACTTCATCAGGTGGTCGTATCTTCAGTTTCATCACTTGTCCTTTTCGTGACCCTTGTTTTGGAGCATGCGTTGAGGTAGTGCTGACTTCATAACCACCTGCAGACTTGGCTTGGTATACATCATTGTTCTTGTTCCTATACGTCCTGTACCTTAAACAAAGTAGTTCTCCAAATTGTCCTAAGCTACTTGGTTATCCTATTTAATGATTTACCCTACCTGTCATGAATACATGGTTTATGATCTTGTTTTCTAAGAAGTTTTAAGTCCTCTAAGGCAGTTTCCATTAGCTTTGGAGGGTTTTCTGTACTTTTCCATTATCAAGATAATCTACTGTTTTTTAATGAGCGCTTGAAGCTTTTCTCTCAGCAGGTGGAGATCTCAGCTGAAACCAGGCATTTAGTCAGGCGGAGAAGGAGCAAAAACTTCTATTTCTTCTGAAGACTAAATGAACTTCTTAACTTGAGGGGTATACTGTGTAAAAGACATCAGCACCATTGACACAACTGCCTCTTCCTCATCTACATCTCTTTAGTTAGATCCTAAAAATTTGAAATATCCTGTTATGGAAGTTGTAAATTAATTGTTTTGCCATCTTGGACATTTCTGCTTTGTTTTTTGTTTGTTTGTTTATTTTTTACTTTGACAAATATTCACTGAATTCAATCATCATTGAGACTGACAAAATGGTTGTCAAACAAATTATGCCTAACAAATATTTAAAAATAAAAACCAGTTTGTCTGGCCACACTTGTCTGGCAGCATTGAGAAAGATTTCTCTAAACAAACTATAGTATTCACAGTGGGTCTCACAAACAATTGAAAAATCTGCATATGTATGGAATAAAGTATTTCAGGTGTATCACCACCCTGTGTGGCACAAACAGCAGTTTTAAGATCTTTAAAGCAGTGATACTTGACAACACTGAGAACAGGGAAATACTTTCCAAGGGAAAGGACTGAGTGGGACTGAAGCATACCTAAATTAGGAAACTTGGCTGCAGAGGGTACAGAGACAGTGCTATACTAGAATACCCATGCTCTCAATCAGGGGGCTAAGTTAATACTCAGATTCTGGTTCAGAGTTTGGGACTCAGAATGTCAGACCTCTTTTGTATATACTGGAGAGGCTTCCAGGGAGGAGAGCAATGCCTTGAGTACAATAGTTTTGTGGTTATGACACATTTCCCGAAATGAGGAAGCACATTGTTGACCCTCAACAGCCTGCAAGGGCAGTAGCCCATTGGTTCAGCTTTGCAGCAACGAAGTAGCCTGAGGTAGGGCAATTCTCTGCAAAGCTAAGGTACTGTGAAAGGAATGCAAAAGTCATGGCATGAAAGAGAGAATAGTCAAGAGAAATTCTGATTTTGCCACTCAGCTGGAAGGTTGTCTCAAGCTCTGTTTCTTGCTGCCAGTGCTTTTTTTTTAAATTGGCTTTGAAGTGAAAACACACACATGGTTCTGGAGATCAGAAGTCACATTCTTCTGTATTCTCCTTACCAAGTCAGCCACAGGGATCTTGCATTTCTGGCTGTGTGTTGGTCTTCAGTCTGATAAGGAAACTGTCATGCCAAACTGAAGGTGTCTTGATCCTTAATCTCCTGTTTCTTTTGCAAGTCTTCTATGACTAAGCTACTTCAGAAAGATCTTGCCAATCTGCTCTTTCATTTTTAAGTGTTTGCTATTTGAACAGGATATGATCTGATGCTATGTAAGAGGGGATGTAGGTAAAGTATTTCTGAACTGCAACAGAACATGGATTTCAGGCAACTTTGATATTTAGGTAACACTTGACAGTGGTTCATCTGCCTTGCACCTCTTAGAAAATCCCAGCTGTGACAACGGAGCATGGTCTAAGTTTGCTCATTTTAGCATAGAAAGTCTGTAGATGAGCAATGAATGGAACTTACACTGAAGAGTTCAGTGTCAGTTTTAAAATTTTCAGCTGAAATTTGGGTAACTGAAGAGCTGGAGACAGTATGTCAACTGAAAATATGAATGACAAATCCATCTCTCTCCCTGTAGAGAAAGTAGGTATCAACTCAAAATGAAACTGTTCATAGCTGCAAAGGAGATATAAACAGACACAATAAGAATTGCATTACAAGTGTTCGTATTATTCAAAAGGCTGAAACCAGCTGGTGTTCAAATTACTGAAAAGACATCTTTGTCAGTTCAGAGATAGGGAGATTAGTTGTATGTGAACAGTACATTATGAGTCCAATTCTCTGCTGTCAGTAAGGTGGTTTTTTTTTCCTTCAACAGCAGCATCCTAAATTGCCTTTCTATCCAATTTTCTGACCAGACTAATTAAACTTCAGAACCTGATTTAATGTCCTTATCTGTGTCACTACCTTAGCCGAGAAGGGAAATGCTGTACTATGTAAATGATAGAAGAAAATGCATTTCACTAAAAGATCACTTCAGAACTTCTTCTGCCCCAGAGGCCCTGTGAGAGACTGGCAAGGGAGCTAGGGCATGGGTGAGCAGCTCAGTGATTCTCCTTTACCAGTTCAAAGGGGATAGCATTGTGTTGAGACAATCTTATAAAGATTACAATACCACCTGAACCAAAAGTTAAACAAAACCCCCAAAAAACAGTAAAAAAATCCCAACAAAACCTGTAACTGCCCCACTCGCAAAAGGAAAAAACCACAGCACACCTGTGCTTTGCTATGTCTACAGCTTCTCCACCAGTGGCATTGGGAATTGACTATATTATCCTTACTTGACTTGCATGCTAGGCTACAAAGCTTAATGAGTGAGAAAAATGCAAATACAGCAGGAGGGGAAAGGGTAATAGATTCCTTTCAGCCAAGCTATAGTGACAGATGCACAGATGTTTACTCCGAAGACTGATAGCCCCATTCCCAATTACACCACAGGCCTTTGACCATCCCTCTAGCATTATGCTGGGAAGAAATTACATTATATGACTTTATGCTTGCTTACAACAGGCTCTTTTAATTCAGCCTACAGAAGACAGCTGTCTCCTGGGTGTTCCTGTGAGGGCCCTGGGCCTGCATGACCCCACAGGGAGGCCCTCAGCTCCGCCTGCCATTTTCAGTTTGCCTCAACAAGCCATGGACTTGCTTAGGCATCTTGCCACAGCCTCCCCTCAAGCTGCAGACCCTGCAGCTGAGGGAAGAGGCCACTCTTAAAAGACAAAAACAGTTGTGTTTTTGTGGCAAAGGTCCCAGTCAGCTGCTGGGAGTGTTTATTTGGGTGTCTTCACACAATGTCTGTGCATGGGTGTCAGTCAGGGTGGCCCTGTGAGGCAGCTTTCAAAAGTAATGAAGGCCAACATTGTGCTCTTCAGGTGAGGCAGCAGTGCTGCTGCTGAGCCCTCCACAGCTTACACAGAGCACAGATGCCTTCAGAAAGGCAAAGTACTACCTGGCTTTGTTGTGCATCAAAGCAGTGCAGCTAAAGACCAGAGGGGTCTGGTTGTGATCTGTTTGTATCCTCCTGACTTGCTTCTCTGCTTGCCTTTGGAGGGCACCTGAGGAGGGAGAGGGGAATGGAAAGGGAGGAAGGTGGATCTCAGTTCTTTGTACCAACAAGTAAGCAAACTAAAAGATTCAGCTGCATCATTTTATCTCCCTAGCAGTGAGGATCGTTCAAGACTCATCTCAGCTCTTTTCTCTATGACAGTAGAGGCTGTGGAGCTGTTTATTGTGCATGGAAATAAAATAAGTTGATATAATTTGGTAAAAAGGCGATATGGGCTCTTTGTCAGCAGCATCCCTTCAGAGTAAAGAATGCACTATATACTGCATATATACTATATACTGCACTGCAGTGCAAGACAGCAGCCCACAGGCTGAGGGATGTGATGTGTCCCTCCTGTGCTGCATTTGGGAGGCCACATCTGGAGCACCACATCTGGTACCGTGACACTGTCCCAGAGGTGATGACAAACTGGAGAGGACTCAGCAAAGTCCTGCTCAGAGAATTAAGGGACAGTCAGAACCTGAATTTACAGAGCCCTTGTAATATCTTCTAGTAACACAGAGGAGCACAGACAAAGCAGTGGAGGCAGTTTAAAATGAACACATCATAGAGCCATTACTAACTGCAATACTTAAAGCCATAATGTTCCTTGCAAGATAGTTCTCAAGGCTGCTTTACATTTAGCTGGTATAAAACAAGAGGAGAAGGCCAATAAAAATTTTCACTATAGAATTATGAATTACAACTCAGCAATCTCTCAAATAATCCAGACCCACTCTTCCCTTCTTCTTCCTTCTTCCCACAGTGAGAGCTGTGCGTCAGGGTATGTATCCCCCATGCCAGCCGAGTGTTTCTGCCACATCACTTACATTGGATTAAACCAGTCATGAAGGTCTACATGACAGAAAGCTTAAAGGGGAAGAGCAGTGCTACTTCTGCTACTTTTCTGCTGAAGTACCTGTCAAACCACATCTGCATCAGAAAACCAGAGGGCTCCCATGAAGGTCTAACCTACATCCAACTCAAGTGTGTGAAATTAGGCAACAGAAATCAGCTGACAATCAGCGTGGGAGCAGATTAGTCCCACATGTGCTGCTCTCTGATAAAAGTAAATATATTCAAAATTTGGAGAAGGCTAGGTGGGTATTACCGCCTTGTCAGAGTGGATGAGGTCTTGTCAGGTGCGTTAGTAAATACAATTTATTCGTTCGCTAATTCCTTCACATCATTAAGCTTTAGCATACCACTGTCTCTGAAATATGTGTTGGGGTTTAAATGTTGAACCTAGAATCTTTGCTATGTAAATTAATGAGGATGCCTTGTGGGATTATGTAATCTTTAAAGTATCTCTGTACCTGTCAATATAGTGCTTCCTCAACCAAAGCAAGCTGTAGCATCTTAGAGTGCAATCTAGTGCAATCATTGTTACGATAACTGAAAGATAAGTGGTAGTGTTTCTTTCATGGAAACTCAGTACAACATTTCATTTGCTATTTGTGTCACTGCAGATGGAATTATTCTCCTACACACAGAAATATGGTTTTCATTTTCTGAAATGAAATAGAAGGTGATATAAACTATTCATTTAAATAAATTGTATGCATATATTAATACACTCTCTAAGGCACCTACTGTTGTTCTTAACATTCCTATTTGGACAGATATGTACATATGTCAATGTGACTGCTTATTGTTTTAGATACTTGCATACTTTTTATGGGAGTTTCTTTTCAGTTCCCTGATATTTTTTTCAAGGGAGACAAGATCTTTTTTTACACTGCAATACCTGCATTTACTGATAATGTAACAGGATGCTGAAGGCATAATTGGTGGGTTGCCTCAGAAAACTACATCTCTAACTGGCATTATTAGGAAACTTTGACTTTTAAAATTCAATATTATCAAATTATCTTCTAGGTGAAAAAAAAAAGGTAGTAACATCTTCATGGCCAGACTTTTCATCTGTATTCCTGGCTCCAAGAGATTAATTACTTCAGAACCTCAGCTGCAATAAACATTTGATTAGTACTGAAAGACTAGGAAAGTTGGGTTTGTTTTTTATTCTCTCTCACTCTAATCCAAGGAATCTATTCCCTCGATATATTTCTTATATATTTGGTCTGTATTATAACTCCACCCTCTTTATACCCTCTCCTTCAGCATTGAAATCCAAAGTTTATCCACCCTACACTTTGCCTCTTGTTATCCGTGAGAGCACAAGCCAGTTAACTAATACCTTTGGAAAATTTCAGGCTCATTTTAGCAAATTCATACAAAACGGGCTCTAGCTATGAAATAGCTTTTTTTTCTGGTGCTTTTAAAATTACAAATCACTAAAAAATATTGGAACTGCCTTGCACTGATATAAGTACATTTATTCAGAGTCTGTTAGAGATTGCTATAATTAGTGGGGGTACGGGTGTATGTTTATTATTTTTCAGTATTTTTTTACTATATACAATACAGGAAGTAAATTCTTTGATGTCTTCACACATTTTATGACCTTCACAAACAGAAGCAGAGGCAGCTTTTGCTCACAGATCTGCCCAAAGACCTAAATTCTGATCCAACAGAAATCTTGCAAATGTAAGACAATTTCATGTCCAGGATCTATCTGACAAACTAGGTACTCATGATAAAATTATTTCAATTCTTACATTTTATTAAGTGTCTATATGACTGTAGGAATATCTGGGACACATACACTAAATTGCTAATATTAGCATTCAGTGTAGATAGCACACTCCCAGAAATAACTCAAAAAACCCCAAAAACCACAGACATAACTTGGAGGGAAATATTTTAATACAATGAAAAGTGTTCCATGCAATGCTTTGAGCATGTATGTCTTGTTATGAAAGACTGGATAAATAGTAAAATAATTAGGAAAAAATCAAACTGGCAGAAATACAGGTAAAAGAGAAAGATAAAGCACTACTAGAATGAATGTTCTGTGATAAATATCTGTAGAAGACAAATACAAGGTGGACTATTTTTTTAAATTATGCATCTATAGATTACAAGAACACATCAATAGAAGACCTAATGCAGCAAGATCTTTAGTTTAATTGCTGCTGGCCAAGAAGGAGATTCCAGTTTTATAGAGGTTGAAGGTACATAAATTTTACTCTCTACTTTCAGATTGCATGAATAAAGAGAGAAAAATTTGCCTTTAATTGTTTCGATAGAAGGAAGTTAGTAGAAATGCAAGGAGAAGTAAAGAGTTGGAAACAAAATAGAAATTTAATTCACTAACATATGCAGTCCTTGGTCTCAATTTTCGGAAAGGCATAACTATATTTAATAAACAAAGTTTGCATCGATTCAGTATTTCACAAAACCATCACTATGTCCAGTTCACATTTAGATGCAATTTTCCAAGGCTGTAATACATTTGTACTCAGATGCTCATTTTTCCTCTTTCATAAGAGGTTTGCTACTGATCACTTTTAAACCATTCATTTCTTTAGGATTACAGCAGGCAATATTCAGCAACCTCTGTGTGGAAGTACCATGTTTTTCATAATGCAACATCTAATGAAAACACGATCCTGTATATTCTGAGTAATACGTATTTTGCCTGAATGTTATCAATCAGATATTTTAAATCCCTGCCAAACTTACAGGAGGTATTGGTGAGATATTATCTTTCCTCTATGTAGAATTTGCTGTTACCTCTTTTTTTTAACAGCTTAGAATGTTAACATCCACATGAACCATGGAGCTTACTGCCTCAAGAAATTAATAGAATGGTTAAGATAATGCTGCCACAATAAATTAGTATTTGTATAGGAGTATGTTAGCCAGTATATTCTTGCTTCAAAGAACTGAATATTCATAGGAGGAATAATTTACCTAGGGTAACCATAACTGGAGACAAATGTCAGATCTTTGAATTTCCACATTTCTGAGTTTAAACTGATCTGAGAGAATTAGATTCCTGCAGGTTATACTGCTTTCTTGGCTTGAGATTCTTCCAGTCTTTTGGCAAGTTAGCTGCTTTCTGCTCATATAGGCAGGAAAACAAACTAGATGTTTGGATCAGTTCCTGAATGGCAAGTTCAAAATGCAAGAACATCTTTCTTGATTCAAGATAATGGGAAATTATCTTGAAGTTTAGTGTAGGCATATCTGAAGCAGACAGTGGTGGCTAAATTAGCCCTTCTGAGTTCTCTGTATTTATGGTAAGACCAGTATCCAAGATAGCTCACAGAGTGTTAGGGTCACGAATTGTTCCATGGTCACTGCTTTAACTGCAGTGTAGACACACTCAGGTGCCTGGACCCAGATTCATAACCAGGGTTATATAGTATAAGTAAACAAATTTAAAAGAAGTTTCCCTCAAACCATTTTTAATAAAACAGTTGAAGAAGCCAGTTCTCCAGTACAGGAGATACTTGAAGGTGAGAACAAACTTGGAGGGCTTATGCTTCGAATTAATATAATTAAAGGAAAAGTTAATACTGTGATTATTGTCATTAACTTTGTCTTACCCTTTCTTCTTATTTCTACTTGTCTCCTTCTCTCTGGAGTCTGGAATTCCCTGTCTTTCCTTTCCTCTTGAAGGTGAAAGGTTCTTTTGTTCTTCTGTGAAATTAAACATTTCCAAATAGTGTAGAAAATACTTTAAACTGCTTTTTTTTGTTTCAGCCTACAGGAACCCTTTTATTTTTTTGGCATTGCTCTGACTCAGATTGAAATAAAAGGTAAATCTCTAGCAAAAGAAACAAGGGATGCTTTTACTATGTATATCTACCTTGAAACTCCTCTTCTAGTGAACATTGAAAAGTACTGATTTGAGGATCAATCGGCATGCCTTTTGCTCTTCTCTGTCTCGTTTTTTGTCTCTTCAAAATGCTTTGAAAACCAAATTGGCTTTGTACGTGGATCAGTTTATTTTTTTTTCTTGACATATGGAACACAACATATATCCTACTTATTATTCAAGCTTTTTTTGCTTTTAGAAAATAGTAAGGTGCCATATGAACTGTTGTACAGTTATATGTGTACTCATGATCTTGCTAATATGATTGTACATTAAAGATTGCGTTACTGTTTATTCAGAATAATGGGACATTCAGAGAAGGTAAGACTATAGAAAAAAACCAACAAACAAAAACCAAACAAACCAATATATTTCCTTTCTGTATTGACTGTGTTAGAAGTAATAGGGAAGTTTATATCAGAATCCTTCTCTAAAGGGACTCAGCAGAGAATCTGTCTCAAACCAAAGTGCTGGTGAAAAAGCAGTGAACACAAAGACAATATGAGCAATAAGAACCTCACAAATAATTTCTCCCAGTTCTAAAATAATTCAGGATTTAAAACGTCTGAATTGCTAGCATAACCTTATTATTGTCCTGGGAGTCAGAGCTGCAATTTGAAGTACTTCACGGAGAGCAGATAAGACTAAGATTGTAACTCAGTTCTGCTCTGACTCTTGTTTGATCAGAGAATAAATACAGGAATTCTACCTTCACTAAAACTCTTTAATCAAAACCATGTTGCTTTTAAGGAGGAAAAAGAAAGCATACAAAATATATTGATAGTCTGGTATGGTGCCAGCAGAATCAACTTGTACAACAGAATTAACTTAATTGGGGAAATAATGTACTGATTTACATTGTTATTCCTGTTTTGAGTGCTGTGGCAATATTGCATTGTTGGGAAGAACAAAATGTTCCTGGATTTATATTTTTGGCTTTAACTTACATCCTGCCCTGTGCAAGCAAGCATTTAATTTAACCAGAAAAGCAGAATATATGAAGTGGCTTGTTTATTCAAGGAAAAGACTTTTGATGAGAAGAACCTGCATGTCTAATCTGAAAAAATAAAGGAGGATTTGAAAGCTTTAGTTCTTTCTTTAGTTCGTTAGTTGTAGCTGGTAAACACCTACAGAAATATTAGCTTTTAGGCAACATTTGCAACATTTTGAGTTGAGCTAGGGCTGGTTTAGAACAGGGTTAAATGCATGGATATGTGCAAATAGTTTCCTCAAAATGCAGTGAAAAAGCACAAGTATTGTCCAGAAATAAGTAGGAAGCAATGCTGGCTGCCTCTGCAGGCTCTTTGGAGATGAGTCAATCTTTCTATAATCAATAAAGTACAGTTGGGACAGGGACTGAATGGTCTTGAAAATGAAGATAGAAGATAATTTTGTCTTGTTTGTTGTGGTAAATCTGTATGAGAAACTCACAGCATTTTCTGCATGTTCTAAAGCCGTTTCCCTATTTTGATTTTTTTTCTTTACCAGAAGAATTGTGGATAGATATTAGCAGGACAAGTATCATCTCTCATGGTCAGAAAAATGTATATAGCAGTAATTAGGGTGTAATGCAGAGCCTTCATGTTCATCTAAGCAGCTTGGTTTAGAGTGTAACCTTAAAGCAGCTTGGTTTAGACTGTAACCCTAAAGCATGGGGAAACTGTATGTAAATATTTAATTAATTAGAGGTAAAGCTCTGCATTTTTACTTCAGTCATGCTGAAGAATGTAGTATTTTTTCAGCATTAGTGATAAAATTATGAAAAATCAAAGGTACGTGTTACAGTAGTTCTAATATTCTGCAGTTTGGTGGAACTCATACTGGTTGAGAAAACCCGTATTCCAGCAACAAGGAATAAAAAATTAATTTCTCTTTCTTTGCAGCTCTTCTATAGCCCTAAACCTCTCTTCTTTTATATGATTTTCCCAAATCAATAGAAATCAGGCACCTAAGTCAAGAATAAAGTAAATCATTGCAGGGATAAACGCCAAACGCATTAAAACTTGTGAAGTGTTCAGCTATGAAAGCAGTATGAACCCTTTCTATGTAAAAGATTAAAATATTCAGAGTTACATCTCTGGCATCTGGCTACATTTCCTCTTACCTGTATCTTTTGTATCATCCAACTTGAAAAACTATAGACTTAAAGACAAAGAGTCCTCAGTAAACAACTGTCCACCTATGTGAATTGTTGCTTGTGTCTCTCAGTTTTTAGTTACTGTCAGGTCAATGACCTGCCTCTAGATGGCACACTAAAAAAATAACTTTTTCACTTACTCTTTTTTATTATTAGATCAATATTAAAGCAGCAAGAAAGAACAGATCTCATAAAATTTCAAGTAATTAACAAAATGTCTATATTGGTTTCAAATCTCCAGCCTCTGTTCATTCCTCAAACTCACTGATGATATGTGTATTATTTCTTACACTGTTTTAGCACTTCAGTGTTTTGACCTCAGCCCTTTGGAACTCTTTCTGTGCTACTTTGGATTGTCCTGGGACTGCAACTTGCTGTATGAGATACACAAGATCTCCCTTACACTTCTTTTGAAAGAAAGCAAATTTTTACCCTGACAGATGTCTTAGTTTTTATTAAAATATATTGAAGTAATAGCCAGGGTTCAATGTGAACCCCAAAACTTTTTAGTCAATGTTCCTGTACTCCATAGTTAAATAGCTCTGGCATTAGGAAATTTAGTCCATTTTCCCCTGGAAACTTCAGCACTTTGACTGCAGTCTGATAATGCTGAGAGGTATGTTATAAAAAGGAATCACAGAAATGAAGATGCAGGAAAAATCCCATTTTCTATTAATTCTCACAGAATTGCAGAATGGTTGAGATTGGAAGGGACCCCTTGAAGTAATTTTAATAATTTACAACCCAAGAAGCAGGGTGTAGAAGCAATACACATAGAAGCATCTTCTATGGTCTTAATAGTTGATGCAGAACATAACAGGTGGTCTTGACTTGCTTTGTCTGGTGTTTTATACCTTTCTATGTCTCATAAGGTGCTGAGATGGCAGATATCATTGTGTTTAGTGTACACAGTAACTTGCTTCACTTCCATTTGCAAATACATGTTGAAGCAGACTGTGTTCAAACATTATCTCACCCAGGCTGGCACCTGGCTGCTTTAGGAGAAGAGATTTTTTGTCCTGCTGTGTTTGTTTTATTCTGCAGAACTTCGCTTTCCATGCAGTAAGCAATTGACTGCCCTATGTTTCCTTCACACATTTATCACAAGCAACAGTAGAATGTCTCATTTATTTTCCAGCCTGAGTCTCAGAACAAAGTCTGGTCCATGACAGTGTCTTCAATTTCATATATAAGGGACATTCTTCCTTGTACCTACAGTAACTTGAACTCATAACCTGATATAATATTGTGGTTCTGTTACTGCCTACAGAACTAGAACCAAAATAAATGTTATCTGTTTGAGAGTTCATTAAGCCTTTATGTTAAGTCCAAAATATATTAGTCTTTCATGGGGCCACAGCATCTGAGGACTAAAGAGAACATTCTGTTTTGAAAGGAAGATCCTGCAAACAAGGAGTCGGCAGTCTCTCATAATTTCTTTCTTGTTCCCAGTTCGTGCATCTATTACTGGAATTAGTTTACAAGAAAACCTCATTAAGCCTTTTTTCCTTACTAAGGAGAAAGCCTGTAGGGACAAGATGCATGGTTTTCAATAGAAAACACTTAGTTTCAATAATGAATGTAAGCAACAACAGAACACGTAATGACCGGAGTGATACATTGCATGAAACAACACAACCACCTTGGACAGAAGTTGAGTAGAGGACATCCTCAGTGTAGACAACAGATTTTGAAAGGTGTAATTTTTCTGAATTTTAACAGTGAGTCTTCTTGAAAAATATCTGAACTGCATGATAGGTTTCTCTCTTTTTTACCATTCGATCTTTTCATTGATATTATCAGTCTAAGTATCTCCTTGGTCATTCTTTGCAGATGGCATACGAGACATGTTTCTTTCAGAATAATTTAAATGCCCTCATGGCCAACAGGAGACTCTGTGTTATAGAAAAGAACAAAAAATATTTGTAGGACAAGAACAAATGGTTCCATTCATAGTTGTAAATTTGACATGAACTATATTTGAGAAAAGACCTTAAGCATTGGTTTGAATGTGATGATTTCAGCATAGAAGCTACAGATCACACTCGATGTGAGTCAGAGTTGTTCCCTGTATAGTTTTTAAATAAGGACCGTAGAAAACGTGAGCACAGCTGAACAAAGATCTCAGATGGGCTTCTTCTATAATGAAATACAAGCAATAGTGCACAAGTTTTTGGCTAATACGTTCTGCTCTTGCTTTCTCTTCAGCTTTGTTAGATTTTTGAGGGGGGTTGTATTTGATGGTTGTGTTGTTGTTGTTGTTGTTTTATCATTTGGGCACAAGAGAAGTTTAGGAAAAAAACTACTGGGTGTCCCCCCCCCCATAGCATCCTTCTCGTCTTGACCAATATACTTAGTTACTAGTTTACCCTAAGGGTTCCGCCTTTACAGAAAGCTTCCTTTCTCTGTCTCTTTCTTACTGTTGTTTGAACATGGTGTTATGATGAAAATATATAAACAGAGGACAATAATTTTTAAAATAATGAGAAAGCGTTGGAATTCAGTATTCCTATTTTTATCTGGGTTTCCCTGAGGTGGTTCATGAAGACATTCAGCGGGAAACTATGAGAAAAGGCTTGCCTAGACTGCAGTTATAACTATGTTATATCTAAAGTATTCCTTCCATTGTGCCATTTTGTGGCAGTGCTGGAAACCCAGTGACTAA
>NW_010202637.1:16019-18911 GCF_000695765.1 Mesitornis unicolor | reverse complement strand
TAAAGCAAATAACTTCCTTGAAGTGGCAGGTGAAAACTGGGATCTTTAGATCCCAAACATCTCATACAGGAACAGCATATTCAAATGAATTTAGAAAGGTAACTAAAACATCTTAATCATTGTCCTGCCACTGGCCAACTGCAAAACTGTCAGGCAAGACACTGATGTTTCTCTGCATGAGCAACTTTGGTAGTACTATCTATAGCTTTTAGAATTGAGCCTTAAAATAATCTGAAGGTTACTTATGTGTTGGCTGCAAATCAATAGCAGTTTTGCTGTTCATTTTGATGGAAGCAGAGTTTCTTCCTAGGAAAGTATAAAATAAATGGTGGGAATAGAAAATTAGATCAGGTGGTGTTTATCCCTTAGTAGGGTCTGTGAAGTAAATGGGTAAAATGATACAGTACTAGCTACTGCCACTTCATCAGCATTGAGACAGTTTGTAATGCTGGACTAAAACAAACTGTCCCCCTTTTAAAGCGTTTTTTCACATCTCATTTCCTACCAGCTGACTGATATAATTTGCCTCTCTTTGCTGAATTCCTATGCATTGACAGAAGCCTCCTGCTTCTGCACTCCAGGGCTTAGGCATACTATGACAAGCAACCTACCTTTAACCTTAGTATTTCTGATAAGTTGCACTAAAAGCAAGGACACTTTTTAGGCCTGGAAGGACATTAAGAGTTCTGCATGGAAATAAGTTCCTTAAGCAGTTCTGTGGAGTCTGAAAGCCTGGTTCTTCTACTTTGTCAGCAGGAGCCAAACTGCAGAATAACCACTGGGAGAGTCTCCTGAGAGAGATCTAAACACTGAGGAGGAACTGAGTGGGCAAGTGCTAGGGCATCTAAATGCCTCCTCAGCACAAGTTGTCATATTGGGCAACTAAAACCTTAATTGGGTGTAACATCCTGTTGCTAGAATTTAGACAGCTTTAGTTGCAATTAGTCCATTAAGCACGTTGCTGTCAACCATTTCTGAAGTCTTCAGCTTTGTAGGGATATGGTATTACAGCAAGTACTGTGAAGAGATGCACGATTCAGAAGTAATATCCTGTCAGACTAGAGCCTGTGACATATTTCTCTTCCTCAAATTATTTAGGAAGGGAATGGTAGAATGTTTTTATGAAGAAAAAAATAAAAGAAGTTTAGAATGGTTTGTAATACTTTCTAGCTGTGCTTCATTTTCTTCTCAAGAAGCAATACAAAATGTTCACTTCATTTTGGACTGCTAAGGAAAAAAAGAATGAATCCTAAGATGCTTGCTACACTACATTTCTATCCTTATGGTCTATAACTGCTCGTGTCTCAAATTTTTTATTTATTGATGTATAACTACCTCTCAGTGGGATGCTTTCAATGTCAGTCGGGGAAGTACAGAGTAAAGTACATGCATGCTTTCAGAACTGAAAATGTACATTTTTTTAAAATGCAAAACTGAAGAAGATCCAGAGTGATACAATATCGACACAAATCAAAGGAACTGCAGAGTTATTTGCAGACATGGAATTCTAAAATATTGCATACATTTCCTATGCTTTTTTTTTTTTTCAGCTTTACCCAAGAGCCTGGGTCTTCATAATATTGAAGCAAAGGCTTCCTGTTGCAGCCAGATCTATGCCTTTGACTCCATAGTCATTGCCCTGGCAACCTTAAAGAAATTTCTGTAAAGGTAAATCATGAAAGGAACTACGTTTTGTTGTGTGGAGGTGAAAACTAGATTGACATTGCATATTGTTTTATTCAAATTTGGCTATTTTGCAGTGCAAAAAACCCACCCAGCATAAAAGAATAAAACCAACTTATTGATCTAGTTATTATGTGGTTTGAGTTATCATTTCATTCTCATTAGTAAAGATATAGAAAAGGGAAAATATGTTAATATAAGTTGTTATAGTTGAACCTGCAATAATGCCTCAAGGATTTCATATGGAAAAGTATGTACCAGTTGTATTATACACCTGGAATTATTAACAGCATGTTATACACTCTTCAAGCAGAATCACAGAGAGGTGTATGTTATTTATTTGATTGTGAAAATATGCAGAATTGTGAAAAGTAATTAAATTGGGGCATAAAAAACTTAGACATAAGTCATTTTAAAGTAATAATGCCTGTGTTTTGGCAGGTTTAATAGTGGACTTGGTAGTGCTAGGGTAACATTTGGACTTGATGATCTTAAGTGTGTTTTCCAATCACTATGACTCTAAGTCTTACTTTATTGTGGAATATCAGCATTGGATTACAGATTTGCTTTGAAATTTTTTCTTCATGGTTTGCTAGGTAAAAAGTGTCATGTGTTTACAACTCGCAACCTGAAATCCTGTCCAAATCTTTGTTATATTATCTTGGGTGCAACAGCAAAATTGTATTATCTAGTGCTATTTTGTACAATTTATTTACAAAAAAAAATGTATATAATTTTGCTGCCATTTTTCAGAAAGCAATACAAAAGAGAAAGAATTATTGTAGATGTACTGGAAATCAGCACCTATATAAGAATTTAATTTTAAAGAGAGAAAATGCATGAGAAAGCTTTGAAACTAAAGAATTCCCTCATTGGGAATCATCATTCCCTCATTCCCTCAATTACCCTAACTGAAATGTAATGTCTGTTTTTCTACTTCTCCATTCTGCACACTTCCCTAGCTCACACATATTGCTCTCTAGAAGAACAAAGACATAATTCCAGCCCAGTCCCTTGTTCCTTAATAGTTTGGTTCCCAAATCACAGAATCACAGGAATCACAGAAATCAGGAAAGATCAATTTTTGTAATATGTTATATGAAGTCTTACCATCTTACAAACTTCTCCATAACAGAAGAATCAAATCTCTTGCCTTTGCTTTAGTTACAACTGGGAGATGAAGGATGTGTACAGACTGTTCCTTAAGTC
>NW_010202637.1:0-16008 GCF_000695765.1 Mesitornis unicolor | reverse complement strand
CTAATGTAAGATGGGACAGCACAGCTATTCTATTGCATTATTGCAGTCTTTAGGCAGTTACAGCTGTGACTAAGCTGCAGATATGCAAGCTTATACAGGGATTTGAGACCTGGGCAATGAAAGGGAAGGAGTATCTTTAAGGTACAAAAGTTCTGAGTTCATAGCTTAGAGAGTTTTAGACTACTAGGAGGAAATTAAAAGGACATTTGAATCTCTCTGTCTTCACTGAACTTAGCAAATGAGCAGAGTGACAGAATGCAGCATCAGTTTTGTATCTCTTGAATGGCCAACTGTGTAGTTTTGGATATTTATGGCTGATATTTAAGGACACCATAGCAGAGGTACAGAGCAAATGCATACCACTTACCCAATAAATAAATATAAACCCTTAAGAAAAGGCAAAAGAATATTGACATGACTGAATATCAAGATAAGAGGAAAACTGTTATTAAAAGCAAAAAGGTATCTTTCCGAAAGTTCAAGCAGCATTGAAAGTATTTCCTAGTTGAATGTAAAACACAATGAAACAGGCAAGAAAGCTGGAGGAACAACTAGAAATAGGCAGAAACCAAAACCCAAGTCCAATGTCAACCATTTTTCAAACCCATCAGGAGGAGGAATGTGTTCCAGTAGGCTGGGCCAATAGTTACCACTGTGTGAAAGGAGAGCATTCAGAGAGGGTGAATATCTATCAGAAAACTTACTAAAGGAGGTTTTCATTCAATGCTCATGAGCTTCAAGAGGTTTGTATGCTGGAATTCTTTCAATGAGAAATCCTCATCAGGGTATTTTGCTCAGAGTGAAGTGTTAGGTTTTTTAAATATGGAGCAAATAGAAACTGAACTACAGAAAGTTGCCAGGACCAGACAGTATTTAACCAGGACTTAGGGAAGTTCAGCTCAAAGATGAAATCTCGGAACTAGTTAATTGGAGTGGGTAGATACATGTTTAAAAATCCCTTGCATGTCTGGAGTCAAAGGTCTTAGATGTGATGGTAATTTTAGAAAGTGCTGTATGGGAGATCTAGGTGAACTAAAATCTACTAATTCTCCTATCTGTAATAGGCAAAGCAGTAGAAAACTGTAATAGAGAATGATTGCTGGATACTTGGATAAATGTGTGAACAGGAGTAATTGTGTAGATGCATTAGGAATCTTGAGCCACAGGAAGCAAGATATCCTTAGTCTAGTCTACCTGCACCTTGAAGAGGTGTTCTTTGAGCTCCCTTACCACAAAATTCTAAAGAAATTGCCATTGAATAAAAACAAAGGCCTTTTCAGGGATAGAAAGACAAGAAAGAAGCTAGAGGAGTATGAGCAGTAGCAGTTTTACAAATGACTGTATCCCTCTCCCTGTCTAAAAAAAATAATCTCACAGAATCACAGAATATCAGGAGTTGGAAGGGACCTTGAAAGATCATCTAGTCCAACCCCCTGCCAGAGCAGGATTACCTAGACACAGAGCAGGATCACCTAGATCTCTAGTAGAACGAGAGAAAATATAATGATGAATGTGACAAGGTTGATAAGTGATATGAGATGGCTTACATTTCAGGAATTACTCATTTAAATGAACAACTCTCCAGCCTGCAACAGAGACTGCTGACAGGAGATGTGCTAAAGGTGTGTTAGATAAAAGTAGTTTTGAGATGGTACAAAATAACTGATTGCTAGGATCTTTTCAAATACAAGAGTTTAAGTGCCCAAATTAAGTTAATAGAAGCCAGGTTCAAGAGAGATGACAATGATGAGGCTCTTCATACACCACATTTTTGACCTTGAGGGATTGTTGTGAGTGCCAGAGGCTTATGGCAGGCAAGACATGATCACGGGAGTGAAATCTCCTGAGAATTGTTAAATATATTTGGCTCAAGGGTCCCTGAGCTGCAACTTGTTGGCATCTGGGTGAATGTTTTTCAGAAGGACCACTATCTGTTTGAACGTAGACTTTCATAGTACTTGATTTGACTTCAGATTTGTCATTCAGGCTGCTTTGTGATCTAATGTAGCAAGGACCAAGCAGAAGTCTGGCAGTACACCTTATGCAGCCTTCACTGCCTCAGTTCAGTGACCATGGAGAAACTCCAAGCTTATTGCTTCCTAATCACTAAGATTTGTTTATCAACCTTGTCTCTTGCATCTGCATAATACAGCATCGAATTAATTAATAACTCTACTCACATGCTAAGCATGCATGGCCATTAGTGTCACTCATCCAGTGTGTGGTAAATGCTACATTAAGATCTTTTTTGATCTCTGTCCTTGGTGAGCAACACAATTTCCATAACTCGTGTAAGTCAGATCAAAGGTGTCCTGTTGTGTTTAACTAAGTCTCTGTAGCCTGATTCACTTACTACTGCAAAAAAACATTATATCAAGCAGCTATAAGCAGCTGTCCATGTAGGCACTTATCCTCTCTTCAGGTAATGTATATGCTTTCCAGCTATCTATCAGTTATCACCTAGTTGTATTATGTCTGAGCTAGTCAAGTTTGCTGTTTTTACACAGATTTTGTATGCTGTTTTGAATGGCAGCTTTTTAGTGCTACTTGGCCTTGGTCTTTGTAGCATTGCTTTCTGGCTGAACAGTGGTAAATGGAAAGATGACACTGACCAAGCCCAATGTGCTTAGTATTGATTAATTGTCAGATAGAAATGGGCTGCTAAGCAGGAAAACATGTGGCAAATTCTCACACATTAGCAGTACTATTAGATGGACGGGAGGAAAAAGACTGTGCCATATAATTCTGTTCTTTTTTATATCAGTTATATTTTGGCATTCATTATTTGAATTATTAGTCATGCATTTATAAACTGGAGCTACTAAGTGTTATGGTTCTTTCAGTAGTGTGAAAACAATGTTCAACTGTAGTTTCTTTCATCGTCATTGTGTGCTACTGAATTTGAAATCATTCAGAGAAATCCTTTGTCCCAACACCAAATGAGGTTTTTGTATTTGAACTGTCATGGCACTGCACAGGGTGGCAACACCAGAGCAGCGCAAAGGCTCCCCAAGATGGGAAGGCAAGGCCTGGCAGCCAGGCCCCATCCCAGCAGCCAGCCAGGGAGCTGGGCAGCTCCAGTCCCGGGCATTGAGCACTTCCCTGGATACAGGGAAGGGTTGAGGCTAGGCTGGGACACAGGCCCACAGGTGGGGGTCACAGTCGACAAGGTCTGTGGCCAGGCGGGAGCATGGACTGGTGGCTCTGGGCTGGGTGAAAGGGGCTTCTGGGCTAAGGTCAGGGATGGGGGAGGCCCTGGGGGATGCTGGGCCAGGCTGTAAGACCAGCCAGTGCCCTCAGAACCCTGACATGAATAGGAAATCAGTCAGGAAAACAATCCCACAACACTGGGATATAATTGTGTTTTGAAATCTAGTGACTTTGGGAGAATATTCATACTGACATGATCATTCCTCTTGTGGCTCAGATGTGTCATAGATTTGAACAAAATATTCTGTCAGTATTCTTTGCCAGAAGTTACTTGAAATGCTTCATGGTTGGGTTTGTTGTTTTTTTTTTGCCAAACTCTTTCAATTGGGAACAATTTTTTCCTGGCATTAAATGTTAATGGTATTATAACCTCTAAACAATTGCATAAATATAGTATAAAGTCATGTAATAAAAGCTCCTGGCTGTGTTGATATATCTTCTGGTTATGTGTTTCAGCCATCAGGTTATTATATGTGTATCTCTATACTGCCTGGTGAAGCTAATATGATTTCAGTACAATTCTTTCAAATTCGTTGATCCAAAATGTAGAAGAGAATTGAGCTGCTGGTTAGAAAATTCATCGAGGATATAGTATGTCTGGATTGTGTATCATGTGCCAATAAGTATTTAATTTTTACACAACAGGAGAGATTATCTAATCAATCTGTGTCTTTGCAAAGCAAGCAAGCGTAAATGTTGAGTATCAATAGCATTTGACATCAAATCAAACTAGAGGGCACCACTTTACAGGGTACACTGTCACCTGGAGTTGTCCATAGCCTCATTACACACATCCCATCTGGAGACTCTGGCCATGGTCATCATGCAGTCAATTAAGTGACCTCATTGATCAAGCTGTACTGGTGCAACATAAAAAAGAAATAAATTAAAAAATCTAGAAAATCAGGTGATAAGATGAAGTTTCTAGATCAATGATGAAGATTCAGTTTGCTATCACTGGTAAAAGGTCATTTTACATGCAGATCAGAGAGGCTGTATCAATCATAATTAGCTGCATGTGGGTGCAGATGTCCATGTGGAATGGTAGATGATGATTAACAAGGGTATTCTCTAACATTTTGAGACTAATCTCTTTGAGGTGGATTGGAGGCCACAATGGTTATGTTAACAGTCATCGTGAGATGGAACATTGCTCATAGACCATCACAGTTGTATGTTACTGCACACTCACAACCTATGAAAAGCATTGAAGGATGTATAATATTTTACAGGATATTTTAAAAATAAGAACTTACCAAGGTGTCATTGGCATGTGGTAGTTCACTGTGGAGGCTATTACAAATTTTCTTTTTGACTGCTTTTTAATCTTTTGTGAACAGGTGAAGACAGGTTGAGTCTAGTGCCATAAAGAGAAGCAGCTCTTATTTTAGTCACCACTGGTCAGCAGCGCATGTGGTCTGTAGGCAGTAGAAGCACCATGGAAGTAGACTATATCCAAGACCAATTTAGTTGCATTCAGCTAGTGATGTTGTCTGCTGCAGTATTCAGACAGTGTGGCTGGGCCAACATTTAAGGTAGCCTGTAGGTCAGAGAATGATTGAGCCCAGATACTGAGGAATGTTTCATCTGCAGCTTTTGTAAGGAAAAGACGTTCTTCATCAGTTATCTATTTTCTGGATGTTTTTACCAGCTTGTCTGGGTGCATCATAGATTGTTCTTAGATCTCAGAATGTACTGCCTAGGTTAGGTTTTAGTTTTGTTGTTGCTGCTCATGACTGCAGTTTTAATATAGTGTGAAAAACCAGTCATGGGTAATGCATTCTCCATGGATCTCACTGTGGTCCTCTGTGTGTCTCTGGTAGCACTCCAGAAGATGAGGCACTACTGTGATGTGTAACACATACAGCAGTATGTATGATATCTTTATCTATTTGCTGCATTTTAAAGCTATTCCCTGGTTTTGGAAAGGCAGTCCACAGATTTTTTTGAAGTTTTTCCTGTATGGAAAAATCCAAGTGAAGGTCTGGACTGAGAAAATGCAAGAGCACACGCCAAATTACATCAGTATCTTCTGGAGAGTTAATGACATATACAGTATAGGGCTGGATTTTACATCATTAAATGTATTATGCAGTTGTGATACTGAAGAGTTCTAAGGAATTCAAAAAAGTCTGAGAACACCCTTACCTCGAATATTTTGTCAGCTGCTTGGTAGGCCACTGTAGGGCACTTGGTAGGGCCCTGCTAGATGACACTTCATCTTCCCTGAAAGAAGAGGAACCACCTTCTTGTATATGTTTTGCATTGAACAAGCCTCCAAACCAGCTGAGGGCTAGAAACGGTCTGGCAGAGCTGATGTTCCCATTATCCTTTAGCAGGCATCCATACTGCAATGCTTTCAGCCCCTGTTGCGTGTATCCCTTGCAATCTTAAATTGTTCTTGCTGCATTATTAGTGAGTATTTCTCCCAGGATATTGCCCTGGGAAGTGATCAATAGGTAAAAACCACTCTGTGTCCAGAGTAGCTCCTTTGCTACAACTGAAAACACCAAAAAGCATAACTGTTTGCCTCTGAATAATTCAGTTTAGGAGTTGTTTACGAAGTACCAGATTGTGAGACTACTGTTAACCAGAGCATGTGAAGGGTATTCTGGAAAATTGTCTGGGAAAAGTGTGCTTCTGTTCCTAATTCTACTGCACTCTTGTTCTGCAGTGGTGCATCTGACACTTGGGACACTTTGCACAGAACATAAGTTCTTGCAGTGTGGGGGGGCTTCTCTTAGATTGTATCAGTGAAATACTTTGGAGTGCTAAGCATAGAGAAATAAGATTTAAACTCACTTTGCAATTTTCCCTCATCCACAGCATGGAGATCAGCTTGGTTAGAAGGGAAAAGCAGGCCCTGGCAGCCAGGAGGAGAACTCAGGAACTGGCAGTCTTTGACAGCCAGAGCCATTTAGAAAACTTCTGTGACTGCTACTTAGCAACCTTTCTTCTAGAAGGACAAATATATGAGAGCAAATCCATGGAAGATAATAAAATGCTGAGCAGCCAGTATTTTTCTGAGTGCTGAAGTCTTGAGAAGGATCTGTGAACCAGTTGCTGTATATTTGAGATAACTGCCAGGTTATTGGGTTTTTCTCCTCAGTGAAGTTTAACATGTATCAGTAACCCCTATGGAATGATACTGTGGACCAGTTTACTGGCCGCTTATCATCAATTAAGGCTGATCAGGTAAAGAAATTGATGTTGCCTTGAACTTCATGAGCACCTCTGTTACACTAAGTTATCCATAATCTGCCAGGTTATAAATAGCTTTTGAGGGAGCCCTTTCAAAAGTGATTTCCAGATTTTTGAACATACAGATGTGGTTTTCCAACCATGCCTAATCTGATTCTTCTGTGACTGGTAGCTGGCATGCTGTTGTTGTTTTGGGCATCAAATGTCCTCTTCTCAATTAACAAATCAGTTGACTGATTCCTTTTCCCATCTCCTTTTATTAATCCTCTTATCTTTCCTCTCTTCTCCACCCACTCATCAGTTAATGTCTCTTATTGTTCTTATTTCTAACAAGAGTTTCTTCTGTCAGCAAACTGAGAAATTCAGTCTCTGGACCCAGTTCCTGGCACCTCATCTAGATTTCATTTGTAATTTTTTTTTCTGGGAAATGTAATCTTCTGAGTGACTGGGCAGAATTTTAAAAATCTTGTAGATTCAGAAGCTGATACTGGAAAGGCTTGTATGACATCCCTCATTGTACCCTGCACTCAGGAATGTAATTCCTTCATTTACTTTAATCTGGCTGTATTCAAATGTCTTTGTTAAGCTTCCAGAGAATTTTATTGACAATTTCATTTTCTGTGTCCTTTTTTTTTTCCAGAAGTTTAATGCTGCCTCAATGGATTTTGGAGAGATAGATGAGAGGCTCTAATTAGCTGAAATTTTGCACAACAGTCAGATCAATTCTTGCTGATCTCAAAACTGATCTTTCTTTTATCATTAACTGAATGTTATTTTATTAGTGATTCACCACAAACAAAGATTGTCTGTATTTGCAGTTGTAGTTAATTCTAGACCCACTGTCAGCATTTTGCTAGACTGTTTGTTTTGTGTCGTTTAGTTTTTTTTAATGTGTCACTTAGCAAATAAACCTTTGCTCTGCTTTTCCAACTCATCAGTGTTCAATTAATTGTAATATAAATTAATAAGTGATTAATGTACTTGCATTTGCTCTTTTAATATAAGAAATTATGATTGAAAAAATATAAAATTTCATTTTCATTGTACTGTCTACATGTAAACAGGAATAATTTAGGTACTTTTTGTCATGCTGTTAGCAAGTGGGATTAGATCTGATTAAATGCTCTAGTTCCCACTGTTTCATACAATGCATAGGAAACTTGGTATTCAGCCACAGCCATGCTGGGCACCAGTTAATGACTTAATTGACAGTTACAGCTAGAATGAAGGGAATGTTCTTCCTGACAAACAACATGGGCAAAGCATGGAGGAAATAAGTTGTAGGAAGCAAGGAAAGATGGCATGAGAAGAAAATACAAGTAGGCTGTGCAGTGTTGAACCATTAGGGTTTATAAGTAACATTGTAGACTTAAACCAACATTTGGTTCATCCAGCCTCTGTTGACATGTGGCCCTGGAACATTCTGGCCCCACTACCTCTACAGATGCTCTCTGAACAGCCAGTCTCAGACCTCACTTTCTAGGCTGCTGGAGAATGTTTGGCAACACCTTGAGATAGGGATGGTCCTTTCTGTGTCAAAATTTTTTGGTATCTTTCTATCCCCAAGGAAATCTCAGTGTGATGGGCATGCCTTTCTATGATTTACATGTCTTTTGCATCAAAAGAAATTGTATCTTACTGATCACAGCAATGATGTACTAACAACAGGTAGTACAAATCAGTTCCTTCCAGATAAAAGACATGCAATAGCTGCTGATGAAATATATTTGTAGTCTAACAGAGCTTATTCCAGGCTTCACAAACATTCATGGGAAAATTTCTATGAGTCACACCCTGGTTCAATATTTAACTAGAATTCAAGGGTCTTCTACCATGCTTACTGGACATAGGACTGCAGCAAGTGGCTGTAGCTTTGTGCTAAAAGCTGTTACATCCAACAAGAAATCAAGAAGTGGAATATCTGGGTATAATAAAGGCTGACAAATGAGGAGGTACAACTAAGAAAGGCAAAGCACACATCTTGATGAGCTGAGCTGTTACTTGCCTACCTTGTATGCCAAGGAACTTCCTCGGTGCTTGTATTTACAGAAATATTCAAGCCTTTTAAAATATGCTCATCTGTTCTGGCATTGGCTATGGAGCATGCACTGGCATGGGACTGTTGAGGACCACTCACAACTGAGGCTTCTATTGACACCTCAGGGGCTGAAGAATTAGGGGTCTGTCAGGCTGATATTTGCTTGGGAGATGGGGTCTTTTCTCCATGGAGCCAGAGATGCTCACTGACAGACTGAAAGGTTTGTGGGAACGTTGTGCTACATCATGAGCATTGGGTCTGTCTCTGCTGTGGCTTACTGAAGAGTCCAGCACAATCAAGGCTTCAATTTCTGCTAGAAGCTAGCTGTTTGTGTTGATACTTCTCTTCTGTCGTGTCTCATAAAAAGGAAATTATTAGAGTTCTGGTTGTTCAGTCCCACTGATGTTTATGAGTCTAAGATCGGGTTGTGCACAAGTACACAACCTCAGTTTTCTAGAATTTCAGTTTTCTGCCCTGGGTGAATGAAGTTTATATTGCTGACTTTTATTTCCTGGTTTTCTACATGAGTTCATAACCAGTACTTTTGTTCTTTCAGTGCTTATTAGTGCTTTCCATTGAAAAACGTTATTTATGAATCTTCCACTCACTGAACTTTTGTGAAATCTGCTTCTTAGAACAATCTTCCTTTGATTAGATGATCAGCTACATTGCAAAAAAACTGAGTGCCCAGTCAATCTGTGTAAACTGTTCATACTCCTATAACTGAGTTTTATTACTGAGTTTTATAAACTGAGTTTTATTTGACTGCATCCCCAGTAAAAGTTTCAGCTAGGAACAAACTCTATGAAAAGAGAACTTGACTTTGGCATTTCTGTCCCTGGTTAGACAGTGCAGGGGTATTAGCAGGATAAGGAAGCAAGGGCGTGCTTAAGCTTCTAATTTCTATTCTTTTTTAATTTTTTAAAAAGAAAAAAAATCACCTGTCTTTGTACAACAAAACATCCTTATCCAGAAGCCTTTGCAATATCACCATTTTCCAATGACTTTCCCCTTAAAGGGGACTTGTTTCCTCTTCCTCAAATTACTACTCTAAAGTCCCTTGCATTTTGCAGCAGAATCACAGAATCACAGAATTTTAGCAGTTAGAAGGGACCTCTAAAGATCATCCAGTCCAACCCCCCTGCCAGAGCAGTATCACCTAGAGTAGGTTGCACAGGAACATGTCCAGGCAGATTTTGAATGTCTCCAGAGAAGGAGACTCCACAGCCTCTCTGGGCAGCCTGTTCAGTGCTCTGTCACCCTCACAGTAAAAAAGTTTTTCCTCATGTTCAGATTGAACCTCCTATGCTCCACCTTGCTCCCATTGCCCCTTGTCCTGTCATTGGACATCACAGAGAAGAGCCTGGCTCCTTCGTCCTGACACTCGCCCTTTACAAATTTATAAACATTCATGAGGTCACCCCTCAGTCTCCTCTTCTCCAAGCTAAAGAGACCCAGCTCCCTCAGCCGCTCCTCAGAAGGGAGATGCTCCACTCCCTCCATCATCTTTGTGGCCCTGTGCTGGACCCTTTCAAGCAATTCCCTGTCCTTCTTGAACAGAGGGGAAATGAGAATGAGGTTTCTGTTTTCAAATATGCCTCACCTTTACTTCCTAAGATAATAACCTATAACATTTAATAGGGCTAAATATATTAAAATGTTATTATAATAGTCTCAAGAATAGACTGGGAAACCAAGTGCTGAAAAAATTTGAAAGAACAAAGAATTCAAGTTATTCTATCAATGCTATCTTAGCAGTAGAATATATCCTGTTGAATTTCTGACGAAGATATAGATTTTAACCTTTACACTTAACATTGAAGAAGAGAATTAAAACTTTGCTTTTGTCCTTGTCTTCCCAAACACTAGAAGCTAACACTGGAGAAGCAGGAATTATGACTAGAATATCTTTATTTTCAAAGGCCGAATTTTTAAAATGTTCATGGTTTTGTAGTAAATGGTTCTTGGGTAGTCCTGTCCTGTGTTTGTCCTATTTTCCCTCCCTCCCTCTCTCACTTTCTCCCCCCCCCGCAAAATATAAATTACAAACAGAAGAAATCTTCACAGCTAATCAAGTTTGGTAATTTTAGTACTACTGCTAACTTTGTCAGCGAAATATGAATTCCATGAATTGTATCTATCTATTAAGAGATATGTAAACACTTCACAATTTCTAGAGATGCTTTGTCAGAACTTTCTGAAAACCCTAGCTACATGTTGAGTTATAATTAAACCAGGTACATTTCTTCAATGCTATCTGTATTATAAAAATTAAAGAAATAGTTCTGAAATACAGATTGGTGGGATGGGCATATGTATGTCTTATACTGTGACTAACCTACTCAGATTCTTTAAGCTGTCAGCTTGTTCAGAAAAATTTAAGCTTTTTATTTTATGAGCCATTTTGCATCTGCACTTCATATTGTGCATGATTTAATGCATTAATTATACATAGCAATAGAACTACTTGGGGTGAATCAGCACTTTTGATGCATTGTGTCATCTTTCAAAGTCCTTCACCCAATAGTGAAGATACATTTTCAAAGTGTCTTTGAATAATAATAAGTTGAAAATGAACACAGATATACAACATATTTTAAAAGTTAAATCAATCATAGACTTTTTAGGTTAATGCAAATTAGCTAGGATTGTCCATGCACAAAAGAGAATTCAAAGGGTACCTTTTTCCTTTAGATGAGTCATATACCATGAGTCAGTTCACATAATATGAGCATATATTTAAAGAAATAATAAACTCCAAAAGAGTAAAAGCTGATAAGTATGGAGGTAATCCAACCAAGGTAACCTAAGGTGAGTAACTGAATTTCAATCCATTAGTCTCATAAATGATAAAAATGTCCTATGGATAAATCTGTTTAGGGTGCACATGTGCAATCTGGCATATTGCTAACACTGCATGACCCTCTGCTATATATCTTTGATGTTTAGAGAATACAAGTATTGATATTTGTCTTTTGATAAGCAGTGAGGGCTATAACTTTGTGCAATTGCAAATATGAGTCAAAGGTTTAAAGAAGCTGAGATACTGAACTTTGCATATGGTTACTGCAGTTTCCCAGCCTTGGAGTTGCAGTTTGGCAAGAGAATAACTGGGACATTGGCCTTTTTACAGAAGCAGCATGCCTCCATGGCAGTAAGTACTAACAACAAAAATAATGATTTTTCTACCAGATTAAGAGAGATTTCTGCTAGGTTTGATGATTCAGCATGGATATTTACTGTATTCATCTTGCTAAATAAAACTGTCAGGGAGCAAAACTAAGCATGGACCACTGATGATCCACGTTGCTTAGGTGTTAGCAAACGACCCGTCATGGTTTAGGCCCAGCATGTAACTGAGCACCACAATGCCCGAAAAAGGGACTAGTCAAAATAAGGACTGGGAGGGCTTCTCACAACTTAAAAGGTCTCAGACAAAAGATAGAAAATAGGGAGAAAAAAACAAAACAATTTTAATATGTTACCAACAACATCAGAATAGATCAATGGGAGATACAACCAGATCTTAAAGTCAAACACCTTCCCTTAACTTCTCCCTTCTTCCAGGGCTTAGCTTGTGCTCCCAGTTTCTTCACCTCCCTGCTTTTGCCCAGGGGTGCAGGGGGGATGGGAGTGCAGGTTGCAGTTAGTTCGTGCCATGTGGTCTTTGCCACTCCTTCCTTGTCAGGGGTAGAGGAGGACTCCTCCCAGCGTCCCTCTGCTTTCACATGGTACCCTTCCCACAGGAGAAAAAAGTCCACAGAAGTCCAATATGGTTCTGCCCATAGCTGCAGTTCCCTCATGCACAAAACTGCTTGAGCCCAAGTCCACAAAGCTCCAATCTGGATCTGCCCACAGTCACAGTTCCTTCACACACGAACTGCTCCAGCACACACTGCCTGGAGTCACGGCTTCTTCAGTCACCTGCTCAGGTGGCTCTGCCCCAACTGGTGAGCTTCTACAGGCTGCAGGCATGTGGACATGGTGCACGGGTTACAGGGAAAACTGGCTCTGTGCCTTACCCATCCTCCCTCTCCTTTCTTCCTTCAACTGACCTTTGCTGTTTTTTACAGTTGTTCTCCTCAGGCCCCACTCCTTTCTCCTCTGCAAGTCCCTTCTGATGGTTCTAAAGAGTTTCTGGCTCTCTCTCTTTTGGTCTGGAGCTGCAGCAGGGCTTAAGCTTAAGCTGGGGTCAGAACGATCCAGCCCAGCTGGGTAGCGCTGGGGCCACCTGCACCTGGGGCTGCACTGGTTGGGGCTGATGCAAGAGAGAAAGAGGGCATGTGCCCTGCACCCCACTTAAATATATAAATTTGCAGGGACACTGATTGGCTTGGCCCTGGTCAGAGGTGGGTCTGACATTGGAGATGGGGAGCTTTTCAGATAGGTTCTTACAGGTCTATGTCCATAGCCCTCCCCCAACTACAAAAACCAAAACCAAAAACCCCTCACAAAAGACCCAATACACAACCCAGCATAGTTACGGCTGTGCCAACTAGTCTTTGGCCAGCCTGCCTGTTTGCTAGCCTGTGCCAGCTAGTCTAGGCATAGTTAAAGGTGCAGCATGCACCAAGACCATGTTCCGTCGGCAGTCTGGAAATAGCTACACCGCATTGCCCTCCAACACTGTCCCTGCATCTTCATACACCCATGTGCTCTCGTACCATATCCTTGGACATTCAGCACATATCTTCAGCTTCCAGCTTCCTGTTATGAAAACACCACTCTGAAAAGTTGCAAAACAACCCTCATTTCTTCAGGTACCCATAAACTCTTGGTCAGCTCCTCACCCATCCCCAGGCGGAGCTCCATACACTCCACATGCTCATTGACATATAGGGAAACACCCTGTCCTCGTTTCCTCTTCCTGTCCTTCCTAAAGAGCCCATATCTTTCCATTCCAACACTACAGTCATAGAAGCCAACCAGCCACATGTCCATGATACCAATAAGATCATACCCTTGCAGTTATGCGCACATGTCTAACTCTCAGGCAACTATAGGAAGGAGTCTTACGCTGATGAGACTTACACACCTAATTAATATGCTGCCAAAAGCAAGACTCAGGTGACACAAGTCCCTTGCACATACTGTAGGTTGCGGTATAACTGTTCTCATGAGTTACGGTTGAATATAGTAAACAAAAGGTGGAGCTGAAGGGAAAGATACAAAATGAGTGAAGTGTCTGCAGCGATGACATAAAGATCAGAATGAAGAGCCTGTCTGAATATCCATTTTCATTTGTTTGAGTGTGGGAGTGCACTGACTCGCTGAACTAGAGGGGAAGTGGTAATATATCACACAGGCATATAATTCCCTGATTGGATCTAGTTTTGTGTTCAGACAATTAGTACACCCCAGTTGAAACCTGAGACACTTCTCAAGGTACAACTTTCCCATTGATCAAAGGCATTTATTGCAATTCACTTGATAGTGTTTTAAAGGTTTCCTGCTAGGTTATATACTCATTGATGTTTTTGCTAGTGAAGTACTGATGAATACAGTATTTTTCTTTTGTTTTGCAAAGATTCCCACCAGATTGTAAATTTCCAGTGATGCTATATGGCGACAAAAATACAGTTCCCAAGCATTGCAGGATTGGTGTGAGCCAAATTCTATTGCATTTTAATAGAAATTTTATAAGTTATTTAATCTATTAAAACTCCTTGGAATTTAGTTCTGTAAACAAGCATTGTAAACTGGTTTCTTTCTTTGAAGATTGCCATGCCAGATATAGTAATCTCTTCATGCTAAATAGTGTTAATCTCTTACTGTTACATGAGTTTGAGATGAGCAACAATTTTGTAGTCTTCAGAAGACAGAGCAATTCCTATGAGTATCCTGTGGCAAGCCAGAATTTTCAAGCCTAGCTGTGTAAGTCCAAGTTGACACAATTCTTACTTGCAGGAGTTGCTGAAGTCAAATCAAGGCTGTTATGAATGCATGGCTCATGAGTAGCTAGTCTGCGCAAAAGACTTTAGAAGAACATGTCCCTGTCAGTTAGAAACACAGAGTTAAGGAAAAAATTGGGCTTTAAGGAACCATCTAATTTAGCCTCATGCTCATGTTGAAATTAGGTCAAGCTGGTCAGAGCCTTGTCCCAGGAGTGTTCTGGAAATGTGGAAGGATAGAAAGTGCACTATCTCTTGTGCTGTGCTTAAGCATCCTTATCGCAAAAGGAAAAAAAATCTCCCAACCTTGTCAGAATTTCCTTTGCAGCAATTTCTGCCTATTGCCTCTTCCTTTACTGTAACTCTGAGAGGTATCTAGCTTGATCTTCTCTAAAACCTACCACTGAAGCTGAAGACAGCAGTTAGATCCTGTCAGACCTTCTCTCCAGAGTGAACAAGCTCAGGTCCTGCAGCTTGTCCTCATCCATCACATGCTTCATCCTTTTAACCATCTTTGTGGTCTTTTTCTGCATTCATTAGAATTTCTCAATGTCTATCTTGTACTGAGGGTGAGGGGGGAGAGGGGGAAGGCAAAACTGTCTTATAACAGAGGAGGATAATTGCTTCCCTCCATTTGCTGGATATACTTGCTAATGCAGCCCTGCCAGTATGTTATTAGCTTTCATTGCCTCAAAGGTGCCTTAATGAGCCATGTTCAGCTTGTGCACTGAGGCTGCCAGGTCCTTTCCTGTAGAGCAGCTCTCCAGCTGGTCAGTCCTCAGCCTGCACAAGGTTACTCTGCACGAGGTCCCCAACTTTTCATTTGTCGTTATTGAATTTAATAAGGTTTCTACTAGACCACTCCTCCAGCCTGCCAAGCTCTATCTAAGTGACAGCCCTGCTGTTCAGTGTTGCCTTGCAAGAATCATAGGAAATTATATGAGGTGCTCTCCCCTCCTCTGCATTTCATCTTAGAAGGCAAACAAGTTAGTCAACATGATTATGCCATGGTAAATCCATGCTGGCTCTTACTAATCACCTTCTCATCTTCCATGTACCTGTAAATAGCTTCCTTGAAGATTTACTCCATAATTTTCCAAGGGGCTATGGTGAGGCTGACAACTCTAGTGCTCTTTCTGGTCTTCTTTTGAAAGTTAATGTGATTTTTGCCTTTTTCCAGTCATTGTGACTACTCCACTCCAATCTCTAATGCTTTTCAAAGATGATGGAGAGTGGTTTCATAATGACATTTGTAGAGACTGAAAAAAATTAAAGTATGTCTCAAACACTGTGATCACCTTCCTTTCCAGAAATAATTGAACAGTACCTTTTGACATTGAATTTTATGGAGAAATTAACAGCAGAGACACACTGTACTCTGTCCTACTATGATTATTCAGAGGGAGAACCAGATGGTATTAACTCTTATTTGATCCTTACTGCTGTGACCACCATGAATGCTATTTGGTTAAAAATGTGGAAGGCACTGCACAATGAACTTTCCTCCTGTAGTTAAACTATAAAAATTTTAAAAAGTTTTTACATATTTGGGTTGGAATATGCTTCTTCAGTCAAGCTGTGGCCATTGCAAAATTATGCTGGACTTGGGTTCAATCTCAAGAGCAGAGGCTCAAAGGATTAACAAGCAGAGTTGCAACCCTGGACTTC
>NW_010202636.1:0-49001 GCF_000695765.1 Mesitornis unicolor | reverse complement strand
TTTTCTTGTTTATGATTTGCTTCTAGCATATATAGAAAATAAATTCTATAAACTTATCTGTCCAGAAAAGTATTCTGTTCTTTTCTCTTTTTTCTGTTTAGTGTTTTTGCGCTTGTGAACTTAAAAAAAAATTTTGAAACTAATTGGTTTATTTACTTTTGGAAAAAAAACCCCTTTATTTTGTCTTCATTAACCCTTGCTTATTAATGACAACATTTTTGGAAGAACAAGAAAAGCGAAGTGGAGGGGAAAGCATTAAATTAATTTGTCTTCCATCAATGCTTAGAAGTTGGAGGAAGAAAGTCAACTTGAGAATTTAGGCAGTATCTTACCCTAGGCTAATTGTTTACCATTAAAAAGAGAACTTGCATGCAGGAGGGAGTGTTGTGTTTTGGACTTACTTCCTTGTAACTCATAAATCTTGTCTGCATAAATGTTCAGTCATTAATTAAGGCTTTCAAATTAATCTGTTTCCTGACTGGACTTGGTTGGTTTTGCATAGAGCAATGCTATTGCCCAACCTCCCAGTTTAGGACTGCTCTCAAACATGTGATATGGATGTACCATGTTTATTGTGGAGAGTTAATGAACAGTGCTTATGGGCATGGGGGACAGGCATTTTGTTACCAACATGTACAGAAAATAGGGCAGTGATATCAAAATGGTTTTATGTACTTTAATTACTTCCCTTACTTCAAACAATGGCAAAAATTGGCTATTTTATATTGATAAATGTCAGTTTCAAGCAGAAGTATCTTTCTTTCCTTTCATTATTCGAGAATAGCATTCCATCTTTGCAATTCAGCCATATCATATTCAGGATGATATATAAACACAACCAAAAAGTCTCTTTTATGTGATGAAAAAAGATTTTATTAGAGACTTTTAAAATATTAATTTGTAATATTATCACTTGGGTAGTATTATTATTGTATTCATTTGACCTGCTCATATAGTAACAGAGTGACCATTTGGTTTTTGTATCCTACTTGTGTTACCCTTTCTTTACAAATGTGTATATATGTTTGTATCTCCTTTCTTACTTTAAAAGGCACAATAGGAGTTTTACAATATATGTAGTTATTTCACTAATATTTAGGATTTTCAGAATTTCATATTTAGGTGATATGTGCAATATACATTTCCCTATAAGTTTTCATGTTATCTTTAGCACTGAATTATACACAGGCCTGTCTTTGCAATGTAGGAAGTAAGTCTACTAGCTGCTCTTCTGAAGTGACTGTCCCCTAGCTCATGCAATGAATTTGCTATTAAAGATGAAGCAGCAAAAGATGCAAATGAATAATCCAGCCAGGCAAAGCATTTTAAAACCAGGTAGTCCAGCAGATGCACTAATTTTTGTAGCCATTTCAAACAAAAAATGCTTTATTTGCATGTGTTCCATTTGACTAGATGCGTATTGCAGCAGTCAACTTCCTTCCAGTTCAGTGGATTTCATAAAGGACTTGTAAGGTTTTTGCTCTGAGCAGTCTAATTTGTACGTGAAACCTACAGAAGTAGGAATTAATGATGAACATGAACAAAAAAGATTTCTTGTTAGCTGTTTAAAGACTTAGCGTTCAATTTCTGAAAGTGTGGGGTTTTTTGCTGCTCATGTTTTCTTTGTAATGAAAGTGCAATGAGATACCACAGTCCTAATTGAGGTACCCTTTACCACGGAACTAAAATATAGTCTGCAATTTCTGCTTGCAAATCTGAAACAACTGTTATCTACCATGAGCATATTTTTCATTACTTTCATGTATGTGTTACACCAAGGAAGATATTTGCTTCTTAATGGGTGGCTAAAAATTGGACTCATCAAGTTTCAAAATTTGAGAGAGTTTGAAATCTGATTTTAACTTTTGTACAGAATTTCATCACCTTTGCCATTTCAACCAAAGCCAGACTTTTAATGCCTCCTCACTTCTGGCCTAGTCAAAGTTTGGATTGTTATCCTACAGCATTTCAAAGATTTTCATGCGCATTAAAAATTCCCTGCAACCAATGGAATTATTTAATGCACTTAAAACTAAAACATGCTTGAGCTTGCTAAATCCAAGGATTATTTCCATAATTCCTGAAGATTAAAATGTCTTCTAATTTAATGTATATTATTAATTAGATAACAAATAACAGAAGATGTATCAAGCTTTTATTTATTTACTAATTTTTGAAGGTAAGATGTATTTTTGCAGCCATATTCTATTTTTGTCACTTATGTGCCTGTCATTTCCTAGCAGTTCGTTTCTGTCAAACCAACTAATGCATGAACTACCCAATGCTGTTTTGTGCAATTAGATTTTGATATAGCAAAATTATTTTTCCATTACCAAAAAAACCTCTTGCATTTTAATGAGATCAAAGAGTAGGCATGTTCTCAGTCTCATTTACTACCAAGCTAAGTAGTTGTAAATATTTCCAGGTCTTTCAGTATTGCTTTTTACAGATTTAGAATATGAGACATGGCTTATATTTATTTGTGAGGAACAGTGGCCAGATGAATACTTCTCCTTTTAATTGGTGTTTTGAAATTGAGTACAACCCAGTGTGGCCTCTGTGCTACTGTAGGCATGTTAAAGAACAGCCTGATTTTTAAAAACAAATCTGCCACACTATCATGTCTTTTTGAAGGTATGAACTCTTTTTTTTCCCTGCCTCCATGAGGTTATTACTGTCCAAGAAGTTATTTCGAAAATAGCTCTATGAGAACAAATCGGGTTGCATCAACCAGCAAGTTGCATCGAGCTGATACGGAGTGGCTGGTGCTGGTTTCACTGCCCTTCTGACACCATACCATAGAGAAAGGGACTCTGAAAACACAGCAGTGAAGCTTAGAAAGTTGCTAAATTAAAAAACAAAACACAACACTGTCAATGGGAAAAGTCAAGCGAGTACTAAAACCAAATGTGTCTTCCAGGAAATGGTAATCAATGTAAAGAAACATTTGCAGCAAGGAAAATGGCTGGAAATTTGGAGAGAGCACAAATAAATGCATTAAAGTTTTTCAAAAGTAATGAATAAATAAATTTTAAATCCCACAGAACAGCAGTAGTAGTTTGCCTTATTTTAAAAAATGCTCAAAGCTACTGGCTTCACACGAGGAAGTAGTGAGGGTAAGTGAACGTTGCTGGTGAGCGCCGTGGCCGGTGTCAGCTCCCTGGACCGCGGGAGCTGCTCTGCTCATCTCGCGGTCCCGCAGCTCCTGAGGCTTTTCCTAAAGAGCCAGTGCAGAGCTCTCCTCTCGTGATCAGTGCTCGTGCTGTTGTTTCCTAAGATGAACAAAACAACGTTGCTGGTGCTAAAATGATAAACCCAGTCCAGTGCTAGCCCAGTCAGGATCCACACAGAACAGGTTGTTCCCTGCGAGTCAGAACAGCACTGATAACATTTGGCAGGAATAGCAAATACACATTAATATTTGCATTATGATAACAGAGGGAGTCTATTTTGAGGTTTAGAATTGATACTAATAATTCAGCCTTGATTTTAGGATGATTCCTGAAAGAATGTGTATCTCTCCTACAGTAAACGATCTTTTTTGAAAGTGCCTAATTTTTAAAAGAGAGAGCTTTTAGTCACTTTATTTTTACCATTTAAAATCCAGCAGTTTTTGTTGTACTAATGTTTAGCCTGCCTGGACTTTTTAGCACCAGACTTTTTTCATTTGTAAATAGTGAGGGGTTTTTCTTGTTTGTTCTTAATTCATATGCAGCATTTAAGGAAAGCTTAATTAACCCCAGTATGCAGGGAGATGAGAGGTAACAGTGTTCAGCAATCGAGAATATAATTAGTTACATCTGTACAGAAGTGCATGTATTACCTAAGTGCTTTTTAAAATTTATTTATTTTTGGATGAGTTTGGGGGCTGGAAAGGGAGGGCAAGCACAGACTCTAAAAAAAAAAATGTGGAGGAAGCAAAAATGTTCCCATGGGTCTGGAAAACAGAAATCTCATGAACTCTCTCTCTATTTCTCTGTAGAGCTGAAGCACTGGTCTTATTCTTAAAACTCTCAGTCAGAGTCAGAGGGTAAGTTTCAGCTTAGGAGGTTTGCGTAGCTTGGAAAAGCTATACCAGTTGAATCCTATTCTTAAGGTGTAAACATAGGACCAGGCTATTCCTAGATATGAAAGCCAGTCTTTTTACTGTTTTTTATTAGAATATTTTGTTACTTCTGCTGGAAATTA
Source organism: Mesitornis unicolor (assembly GCF_000695765.1). Taxonomy (NCBI): domain Eukaryota; kingdom Metazoa; phylum Chordata; class Aves; order Mesitornithiformes; family Mesitornithidae; genus Mesitornis; species Mesitornis unicolor. The sequence continues at coordinate 44,813 of NW_010202636.1, read as the reverse complement.
ACATTGGTTTGAACATTTTCTCTCTTAAGTATTGTTTGGTCTTCCTCATTAAAAAAACATTTCCTCATTAATAATAGATTCCATATGTAGATATACTACATATATAAAAGGATATATATTAATATAAGTAATCACACATGAAAATGTGGTTTTTTTGCTTTTCACCATGTAATGACTCCTCCTGCTCCAACTTTCTGCCCCCAAAACAAGCAGAACAACAAGAAAAGCCACTGAAAAGAAATATGTGGTTTTAAATACTTTTCCAGATACCATATTTTCCAAGTTCAAGTGGAGGTGGCCGGCAGAGATCGATCACTCACTATTGCAGGAGCAACGTGAATGTCTGTACAGCATGGTCAGTATCGCGTATCCGAGGGCACCCGACGGCGAGTGTACTGTAAGGCCTGGGTTTAGGAAAGCTGTGCACCGTGTGCTTCACTTCATAAAGAGGGGCAAGTCCCTCCTCCTTTAGGATTCTTTATGCTAAGGAGGAGTCACACTCAGCTGGGTGTTTGCTCGAGTGTTTTGCTGACCTTCAGCATTGTGGCGAGAGAGAAAGCTATAAAAAGCCAAGTTACCTTCCGAAATCTCTGTATATTTTTCATCTTCTGTGTATGATAGCCACAAAAGGAAGATTTCCATGTGTTCTGGTTAAGTCTTGTAACATGATGCAGTCAGTCAGTTTGACTGAAGAGATGTTCTGCAAATATCCCGCAGCAGATGAGCTTGCTGCAAGGTGGACGGTGTAAGGAGTGGAGGCAGGGGAGAGCATTCCTCACTCCTGGCAGTTGCATGTGCAATGACGCTTAAAAGATGATTAGAATAGTTTCCCACAACAAAAGGGACACATCAGATTTTTCTTCAACCCAGAAGTTGATAACAAATTAAAAAAAAAATCCTGAATAAGATGAGGTAGCACAGGACATAACTGTCTCAGTACTTACACAGAAAGAAAATGCAGTTATTGATTTTATTTTTGTAAATTTTGCTTTAGTCTCTCTTCTGGTGAAAGATTATTCAGAAACACATAATGTATAATTGATCTAATTTTGTATTATTGACTTAATTATTTGCAATAGGAAAAGATTTCAGTACATTGACAAGATTTTAAGTATTTCAGTTAAAAATTACTTTTTCAGGATTTCCATTTTGCTCATAAGTGTAATGGGTGAGGTTGAATTTAAACCTTTGTTTATTTGAGTTTGGATTAAATGACATATTCTGCTTGGGAAATATTCTGTCCTGTGTTCAGGAGAAACCTTTTACAATTCTGCTTTTGAATGAACCTAAAATTAGATGGAGTTTGGTTTTCTGGAACAGGCAGAGAATTAAAAACAAGCGGATGGTGGGGTTTTTTTGCACATGTTGATAAATGGCACTTTTACTTCAGGATCAGCATCCATTTTCAGCTCTTTTCTTCCTGCACTTCTTCATCGTTCTTTCATTAAGAAAACTGAGCAGCCTGGGTAGTGCTAATAGCCTGCAGGCTGCACTTGCACATGGACCCGTGTGTTTATTTCCTCCGCCGTAGTTTTGAGGGAGGACTCCCTGCTTGAGAGATAGCGCTTTCTACCTCAGGTGGAAATTGTAAAGTTGTAGGAAATAGGTGTTAGAAAGCCTGTAGAGGAATATTTAGTTGATCTGCATCTTAAAATGTATTCTGTTTTGAAAATGTATTTAAATTATTGTATGATTATACATAGTTGTGGGTGACTAATCTAGTCTATTGCTGCAGGTCATGGGAATAGTCATAAAAAGTATTTATTCTGAACATGAACCCGGATGCATGCTTTCCCAACATGTTTCCCATATGGTCTGTGAGTAAACAGTAAATCAGATAGGGAAGAATTGAGGAAAGAGAAGAAGCAGGCAAGTGGGGATTCTGCAGCATTAAAACTGCAGTTCTGTGTGGTTTGAAACTATAACTTCTCTCAGAAGCAAAGAAAATAAAGAATTAGTCCAAGTGGAACAAAGTTGTTCTGTAGACCTAGGAACCCACTGAGGTACAGGCACAGACAAACATAATTAAAATATTTATCAGAAAAGCACTGATAGAAAAGTGCAGAGAAAACTGCTCATCTCCAGAAATCCCATGGCATTTGCTCACCTATGCTTAGTTCTGCAGCAGAGGCTGATGCTTCTCTGCAGGCTTCATCCTGCACACAGTTTTCCTGAAACCAAAGTGGTTTTAGGGAGTTGCTGGTTTCGATTTTGACAACTCACCGCTTCGTGACATTATTGATCTGACTTGGTTGTACTTCACAGGGTGTATCGGCCACAATATCCCTGTCTGATGTGCAGTTCTCTGCTTGGTCCTTGCAGCTCACGCTGGGAAATCTCAACTTCTCTGCTGAATTATCCTAGGGACATTGCAGGTGACCTCTGTGGGATATGGCTAGGGGTCTAAGCTGTGAGGACTGCAAAAATGTGTTTTCTATTGCATCTAAAGAGCACACAAGAACTCCCGAGATATGAACTTTGTACACTGGCGGTGTGAGTGGGAGGGTAGGATTTATGCTTGGCAGGAGAAACTACGTTTTGTTGTTGTCACTTCAATGTACATAGAAACTACAATTTCTACTCATTTGTTTGCTCCATGTTCATCTGTTTTATGTGACTTACCTTTAATTCCAGCTGGGGAATCGGTCCCAAGGCTCTGCAGTTCTGTTCCTCAATACTTGTAGTGTAACATTTTTTCTCTTAGCCACCATGGTGATTTCTCAGTCAAAGGTGCCATTTCGTAGCTCCAGCATCCTAGGCTGGGAAATCTGCTCTTGGATGCAGCTCACACAGGCTTTCTGTGCCCTGCAATCCCTCTGGTTTTCCTAAAGTTCTTGCCTTCTTTCATGGGCTAGAGAAAGTAGTGCTTTCTGTGGGAAATGATTGGGAGATTAGAGTTGGTTTCAGTCCAACGGGTGGTGATATATATTAGCACCGTTTATAAGATAAAACCAAATCTCTATTTTCTGTTACCTTGTGAGACTTCAGCCTAGGGCTAAATGCAACCACAGAAGAAAGCTCTTTCTTGTACTTCTAAGGGCATGTCAATGTGAGGAAGTTATCCTGGAATGAGATAGGGTGTGAATGTAAATGCAGTAGCTGTTCCAGTGAAACATCCTGTGTAGACAAGGTCCTGGTGAAGTGACTAAATGCAATGGAATGGCTTCAGTGGAAGTGAAGGACACAGAGCCCCTCACATGCCCCTTTCCAGCAGCCAGCCCTGGGGGCAGAAGACAGGCTTTACACTGCATCTCCACAGACTCTTTTTTTTTGGTGGGGGTTGGATGTCTAAGCTGCTTCACACTGGCTGCTTTTCCTGTCAGTGTCACTTGTGGAAAATCTGATTCACTGCTTATTTTATCAGTTGGCAGGATGAGGAAGAGGGTGATGACCAACGGTGCTGCTTTAGGTAACCTGTGAATGCAAACCACAGTTTGAGACCCAGTGTGTGAATGATGGAGGCTATTTGAGCTCCACCACCGCTTACTGGCTTTTGTCATTCCTACAGACGAAACTCAGGCTTTGATCATCTCTGCAGGTATCTAAGCTCTCTCAAAGTGGAGCAAAAGGAAAACTGCTCCAAGGAAAAAATGTATGCTTATGCTCATCTTTCAGGAAAAAATGAAATGTTAATGTACTCTTTGCAGTGTTGGAGAGGTATATGTGTGCACATACTCTTTCTGTGGTACTCTGAGAGTAAAAAAAAAAATCACTTTTTAATGCTTGTGAGATTGCTACAACAGTTTTTAGCCCTATGCTATGTGATACAGTTGTTAACTATTCCTTATGGTCTGCTGAAAATCAGTGTTTATTTTTAAAGGGCTTTTTTTCCAGATTAAGTAGAGCATTAATTAGTCAGTGTGAGGGATAGAGTGCATTTTTCTACCACAGCTTTCCATCATGTCAAAAACTCATTACCAGATATAGAGATCATAAACAAACACACATGGCAGCTGCATGTAAATCATCTGCAGGATAAATTACTGCTGATCTCTTCTGATTAGATCACTTTGTCTTCCAGCTCATTAATACACTTTCAGCCATGGAGAATATTTAGGTGCTCACAAAGCAATATACAGGAGAGCATTACCTTTCTATATCTGTTAAACATTTCAGTTTGGGTTTTTTTGCCCATGGTCTTGGCTACTCTTTTTTTATTTTGAAAGAGCAGTTATGTAATCAAAATCTTCCTTCAGAAATGGTACTTGCTTCTGCAAGGTCTCTAGTGGGATATACAGAGAGTCTTCCCAAAGCCATGCAAAGATGATACTACAGAAATGAATCTGAAGTTATTAGTCCAAAGTCTTTGCTGGCCCAATCCCCAGGGAAGTTATGCCAGCAGATAAACTGGCTTGAGGACAAATAAACCTAATGAAAGCCAGGAATTGCTAATTTAGGACCGAATGCAGCCTGTTACCAAGGAATTGGATCCCACTGCAGTAATTCCCGTGTCAGTCCCTGAGACCAGTCCTGCCATGCCAGGTGCTGCTGCAGCCACCCTCTGCTATGGGGGTGGTGGGAACCCACATGCAGGGACCAGCTTCAGGCAAGGAGGTGCCCTGGAGCTGCTGGAGATGGGCATGTCAGGTTTGTGCCCACCAGCCCTGCATCCTGACCAAGGCTGCCATGGCAAAGCTGTGCTAAGCCTGTGGTAAAACATATTCTCAATTTCTGGGAAATCTTGAAAGCAGAGTCATGCAAAGGATAATTTTCAAATAGACACACATGCAACAAACTACGCTGTAGGCTGAATACCATCACACTTGCACCATTATAATGAGACCTGCACTCCATTGTGCCCGTTTCACAAGTATGTATTAAAACTAATTCAGCTTTGGATGAGGCTTCTTTTGCTCCTCAGCACACACCTCCTTACAAGGAGAAGAGACATTAGAGGCAATATCTTGTGCTTAAATAATAAACAATTGTGGCAAACAGTAACCACCTCAAAGTCACTGTAGATTATTGCAGGTCTTCTTGTTTTCAGTAAGCAGATGATAAATTGTTAAATAAAAAACAAATATCCATATAAAGACGACACATATGCACGGGCATTGCTAAACAGAGTCTGAAAAACTGGAGTCTGTCTGAGAGAGCTAATAGTGGGCCATGAGGTTTAGGACATGAGTGATCCCAGGAAGGGATGCTGTTCCAGGTGTCAGCAGAGCTTGCTAGGTGGTGAAAAATAACAACTGTGGTGTAGCCAAGACCTATAATCCTACGGTCAGTCCCTTAGAAAAGGGATAGTCAAATGGCTGACTCCTGTTTGGGTCTGGAGCAGAGGTGACTCTTGTGTAACCCTGCCAAGGTCCCTGGTGTGCAATATCTCCCACACTCCAGCGGAAAAGCCTGTATTTCTTACCCCTTGCCCAGCCTCTCTGATAGCGCCGGCCACAGCTGCCTGAGCTGCCAAGCACAGCTTCCTGCCCGGTGGATTTAGCAAAACTATCCAGCAGGGATGAGTGGCCTTGTACTAGGCCTTCATGTTTCTTTCTGTTTTCCTTCTGCTGGAGAGATCTGTATTTAAAAAAAAATAGGTAGAAATCCTTAGTGACTTTTACTGCCTGCTCTCTGCTTGTATTGCAGTCCTCAGTGGAAGCCTCTGGCTTTCTGTGTCAGGTATTTTTCAAGCTTAGATGTGAAATGCAAATAAATGGTTTACACCTTTGGAACGGAAGGTTCAGGTGACTGTGAAAATGAAGGGCAGTAGTTTGTGGAAGATCTTTATGTTAAATACATACCACATCAGGAGTTTGAGAACCCAGGATATAAATACTACTGATAGGTGCTTTGCACATAATGACCTAGCTGTAACTAGTTTAACTATTTAATGTTAATGTCATGTTTAAGATATAAGGTGCCAAAGGAATGTGGCATGTTGGTATCAACCATTACTCCATTCTCTTGCCAGTGCAAATATTTTAGCATTCACAAATTAATTGATTGAATTCTATATTAGAAAATGTTTCCAGTTCTAATAATGGGTATTACTGAGTCCCAAGTTTCGCAGAAACAGTGAAGTACCATCACAAAGTCGAAAAATGTCTTGATTGTTGATTGAACATGTTTTCCTCATTGATTTATAGCTTCCATTTAGCTTCCAATTATCAAAAGCAGATAAGTGTTTTGGAACGCATTGAAGCATGTGTGTTACTTCAGTCGTGTTTGCTGACGTCAGGGGAACCCAAAGCAGATGCTGGTGTGCTTTCAGGGACGCTTTCTTGAAAGAAGGAGAGAGGAAAAGAGGGAGAATTCTCTCCTTCCCTTTTTGGCTCTCCTCTTTTCATGTGTGAGTAATATACTGTGTGTCTGGTTTTGTTTAAATTCAAGGATGGCAAACAACCACACCCTGTGAAAACTTCCTACTTCTTCCCATCCTTCTTTAGGGTTTGTTTTTTTCTTCTTGTTACTGGGATTTGGTAACTTCCAGAGACAAAGTGATGCGAAACTTGGAGGTCTTTACTGAGGAGTTTGTTCTGGTAGTGTTTGTGTAAAGCCCTGTGGTCCCACCAGAGCCTTGATTCCTCTTGCTTTGTTTGCTTTTTTGAACATAGCCATAGCATGGGCTAATGCTTCATTTGCAGGTGGTCTATCAGGGCAGAGGCAGCAGGGAGATGGATAGGGGAACCTCACAGCTCAGGACAGTTGATTGGATTGCCCCTTTGTACTAAAATAGCATTCCTGAAGCCTCTTCTAATCTCTTATTGCTCTCATGAACCATGCAGATACTTGCTGGTAAATTACATGTCTGTGAACCCAGTAAACCTGTTGGTTCTTCTGAACCAAGTGTGCTTAATGTTCGGATGAATTTGTATGCTGAGGTTGAAATGGAAGTAGCACTTATTATGTACTTTAATTCTAAAATACAAAATAAGAGCTTATATATAGCCTCTACTTTTTAAAAGATAAAGAAATGGATAATATTTTTGTTTGGGGATTTACTTTTTTAAAAAAAACAGTGAAGCATTTCCTGACATGTTCACAACAGCTAGGCAGGATGTTTGTTGAATTCACATGTATATGTAACTGTTACGTGCCTATTGCTGCTTTGCCAGCAACTCAATTAGACCAAACAGTTGCTAAATGACAGTGCTGAAAAGAACTTTGCTGATTTCTCCAGAAGTGTAAAGACTAGAGTCTTCCACCGTCTTAAGGGCCATTTGCATTGCATCTAAAATAGTCTGTAGCTTTTAAAGGTGAGGAGAGGAAGATTTTGTAAATAGCCAGGAGTATACATGGCTGTAGCATTAACAGCTGAAGGTCACATATTTTTCTCTCCATCAAAGTTTAGGTTATGTGACCCTAATTATGAAGTCTAGTGCTGATCTCAGATTTCAAACCCACTCTTCTGTGTGCAAAAATGTCAGTGTAAACTCTTGTTGTAGCCATGTAAACTTGATCAGGATATTCTTTTAATAGAGAAATCATATTACGAAATACATCTGTTCTAAATAATTTCAAGAAATGCCTTGTGGCAGTTAAAGAAATTGCTTAGAAAATAATACCAGGAAAATATCTGGTACATTTTTACTGTTTTTCCCCTTCTAGATATATGCTGTGTTAAAGAGAAGGATCAGGAGTCCATCGAGAGTACATAAATTAAGAAGTCCCTCAGTGGCTGACTTAATAATCTAAGTAGTATGTATTAGCTAAAGGAGAACTGAAAAGTAGCGTGTACGTTTATTGCATAGCTGACTTGCTGTAAGGTTGTCAGGCAGTACTTATTTATAAATCTTGCAAGCTCAAAAAAAACCCCCTGATAAGATTACCATGACATGACAAATGCCAGCTATAAATAGATTTTTGACTTCCTGCTCATCTCCTCTTTCTCCTGCCCTTCGCACTCCATTCCAGCATAACAGACTGCCAGGGCTGTGCAGCTCCCCCAGGTGAAGGTCAGCTCTTGATATATTTTTGATCATCATGTACAGTTCCTCTGTTAGTATGTGGTCCCCACTTTAACCTCTTTGCAGATTCCCCTGATTATCCCAAATCACTTTCACATGGAGCTGAGGTTAAGCTTTATTTCTCTTGGCTTGTCCCTTCTGCAGCAGACACTTCCTCTTCACTTTGAAAGGACAAAGCGATGTTCAGCTGCCTGGGCTTGCGCCCAGCATTTGATTTATACATTATTTAATTTCCTTTAGAAAATTGGAAGCAGAACTTTAGGAGTGGAAGTCCGTCCTTTTCATTTGTTTAAGGATCTTTTAGGGCTAATATAATCATCGATAGTAGATGTCAGCATGATTAGGGTGACTTAAGGTAAAGCAAAGAAAATTGGATACCAGGGAAAATTCTTTCATAATGGAGAGGGTGCCAAGATTTATAGCCATGCACAACATCTGCAAGTTATGAATTGTGGCATTAAAAAGTAAAAATGGAAAATCATCGGGTTTTCGAGTGACATAATGAAGACACCTGCCTCCCCATACAGCACAGCAGGCTGGGGCAAGAAAGGTTTGAACCTTTGGTGTTACATTTGCGATCGTTTCTTGGACTGCAGTGCTCCCTGGAACTTACTTCAACCAACTAACTGGTTCTGCAGAAATTCTTCTGTTAGTCCGGACGTTTTCATTTGGGCTGACTCTGCATTCACTTCTGCAATTAGGTCTGCACATGCCGTGAAGTGACTGCCAAGACAATTTGAAAATTTCTTATGCAGTAGAGTCAGGAAATTAAAAATTAACTCTGGAAAGGACATCATATAATATTTGGCAGTGTGGTTTGAATACCGTGTCCACTGAGGGGTGGAAGGTCCTCCTCTTACCAAAAGAACAAAGTATGAATGTTGAAATATTTCTTTCATGGAGTTCTGAATGATCCACAGCTGAGGGAAATATCAGAAGGGGAGAGGCCTGTGGCATACATGTGCTTATGGATACAATATGACTTACTTGCAGCCTTTAATTTAGTGCAATAGCATTTAATGATGTAGAGTGAGAGTCCCACGTTGTTTCTCTGTGCTGCTACAGCTGCTGTTCCCAGTGTGGTTTTATGGTGGGGAAGAAAGAAAGACTTCAGCGCTGGGGTGTCACTGTGACTCTATGCCCATTACTGAGTCTCTGAGTTAAGGTATCTGAGTTGTAACTCATGACTGCACTTGATAAGCAGGAGATGCGCACTACAGCATGAGCGAGACACTTTGAATTACAATTGCACTGTACAACCTACGCTTTCTGATGCAGTCTGCAAACACACAGATTAGGCTCTTTGTCTCTACCCTTTTGGCAGATTCTTCATGAATTTGGGTTGCTAAGGTAAGCAACAGTTGTGTGGTGTCACACAAGAGGAAGCAGTGAAATCCAGCTTTCCTGTGACGTTTCATGCATTTAAAACTTGCTCATACCATACAAAACAAACAATTGATTTCACAAAGTTTTCCAGATACTATGAAAATTATTACATTTGATATCAAGTAGATGCTAAGAACATCTCCTAACCTTTACAGTACTGAAAAAATTGCAAAGTGAAGTGAAAATAGCATTTGGTTTTTGGTTCAGTATGGGGACCAGGAGATACTGCAGCTAAGAGAACCAGATTAGGTTTTCCTGTGTATTCTCCCAGCTTCCTCCAAAGACACCTGCTAGATATTTTGAAGATCCAAGCTTGCATATTTCTTGTACAGAGGCTCACGGTACAGGCTAAGACTGCTTTATATTATTTCTGTTCAGGCTACAGATTTGGGGACTGGCTAGGATCTATACAACTCACAGCACCAGGGTGTTTTCTCATTTTCTCCGTCTTCCCTTCTGCCGAAAGCCCTCCTAGCCCAAGAGTCCCGTCTGTCCTTCCTGTTGCTCTCAATAGTAATTGTTTCCTTCATCTTTTTTTTCTCCTTTCCCTTGGTAGCTGTTTGGACAAAAGGAGCTGGTATAATTTCTTTCTCTAGTGGTGGAAACTGGGGAGAGCTTTTCCTCTGGCAGAGTGTATGCTCTGGTAGGTAACCACCTACATAGCAAGAGGCACGCTCCTACAGGAAACCTTACGGTAACTTGAATTTGTAACTGTCCCTCAAACACGGCACCTTGGGAGCACTTCAGCTGCACAGGACACTCCTGTTTCTGGTTACACTAACATTTCTTCATGGCTTTTCATCATTTTTTTTATCTGTAGTCCTTAGTTCTATTACAGCCGACCTTTCTCAGCTTGCTCCTGTGGCATCCTCTGCTGTGGTACAGCCATAGCAGCTCTTTCAGGCATCATTCACTCCTCTCTTGATCTCAGCCTCTGCCGTGGTGTTAGGTGATATCCTGGCAAATCTTCCTGGTGCCAGGAAAGGTGGGAGTTGCCTGGCATTATCTAAGGGACTGTGAAAACAGCAATAGTGTATATGTGACGGTGTCTACAGACAGCTCTCCTCAGATCGCTCTCACCTCCCTCTGACACTGCTAGGGAGAGCTAGGTGCCTCTCTTCAGGGCCTGGGTGGTTCAAGGGACCTCCTAGGGGCTTGCAGGTTTGTGTCTTCTGTACAGAAAGCCCAGAGATACATTGGACTTTGATGCATGCACCAAAGGCAAGGGCTTGAAGTTGGGAATGTTGAATCTAGAGCACAGTGGCCAAGGCCAACAGATGCCACAGAGCTCTAGGGAGATCCTCATGGCTGAAAAATATTGAGCATAAATTTCATAAATTTCTGACCTAAAATTGTTTGTGTATTATGCTAGGCTACAACTTTGTAGAAATTCAAGTGCTGCTAACATTAAAAAGTAAGCTGCATACAACCTGGAGGAAAGGGAAAGGTGACTCCTTTACTTCCTCCTATGCATATTTGCAAAAATGTTGAGGATAAATTTTGAACATAAAACTTTTAAGAGAAGAGAAATGCAAATGACTCATTTTCTAAGTCTTTGTAGCACTGGAAATTTGCATTACATTGTCTTGTGTAGACAAGGAAGGAGGGGGAGAAAACCCAAGAGACCACAGAGGTTTTTGCAATAACGTGGAACAAACTGAGAAGCAGTTTGTGAGTAGGAAAGAGAAGAAATGAAATAATTTGCCAGATTAGATCTGTTGTCCAAGGAGTAGCAGATCCGGTTATCCAGAATACTGAAGTGACTTTCAAACATGACATAGATTCAGTTTTCTCAGCTGCAGGAGGGCACTCAAATGACAGGTTTTAGTGTTAACAATGCTAAAGCAAATGCCTCGTTAATCTGGTCACTCAGAACTTTTCACTGAAAGTAAGTGACAGCTCTGGCTACAGGTTCCTACATTTCAACATTTTACCTTATGCTGCCTCATTGTGTCCTTTGGCTCATTCCCAGAGCAGTGTGGGCCAACCGTACTGGTGACAAGCTGCTCTGCTCGTGAGGGAGCTGGTACTTTGGGACAGGGCTATGAATCCCTCACTGTATACACTCGGTGTTTCACTGAACTGAGGAATTTTGGACCAGGAGCAGTGGGTCTTATTTATCTATGGGCTATGCTCAGTAGGCATGGCACGGATACACCTGAGATGTATTGTTCGAAGCTTTTATTCAAACTAAAATTGATTAGCAAATATGCTGTTATTGACAGTAGAATTGTATTAAGTGTTTTATGACTGAATAACTCAAAATACTGTTTTTTTTAAAAGCACATGAATCTTAAAACCCAGTAGAGGGGTGTCGAGTCAGAACACCAAGATCCTTAAGGGAAAAGTGGGAGCTGCTACTCTGAAGGGGCCACTCACAAGGCCACCTGCACCAGCAAATGCCTCTCTGTATACATCAGGCATGTACTTTTCTTAATTAAATGCATCTTGCACTGGCTTTTGAATTGGCAGATAAGTGACAAAAAGTTGCATAGGTGAAAGTACTTAATATGTCTCTAAGGTTAATATGTCTCTAAGGTTTGATGTGGTTTAAATCTGCTTTCTGCTGCAGTCTCATCCTCTCCCTGCTTTCAGAGCCATCCTCCCTTGCCTGCCTTCCTGCCTGCTTCCTCGGTGAGACAGTTCAGGGTGCTAAACCAGCAAAAAATACCCTATTCTGTGTTGCTGGATTAGGTTTCTGCTGCTTAACTCTTGAACAGGCTCAACAAGGGTCTGGGTCAAAAAGAGGTGGCAATCAGTGGCTGACTGGTTTAGCCTGGAAGCACAGGTCATACTGTTGTGTCTGTCTCAGTGCTGTTTTATTGACTTTCCATTCCATTTAAACATACCCCTTACATAAATCCTTAACTTAAACTGATTGTTGATACACAACTTTTCTTGTTTCATATATTGATATCATTCATTGTTTTTCCTTGCTGTAATTATTCTTTTATTTTCTTGCACAAGCAAAACTTGGATTAAAAGTACCCTTAAGATCTTTACCAGCCTTTTTGCTTCCTCCATGAGGAGGAATAACTGTACATAGAGGCATCTAGCTCTGGCTAACAGCATTGCTTTCTAGGTCTGAGTGTCCTCCCAGCCATATTCTGCCTCTGTGGATTACAGGCACGCAGGACCCTCCTCCCTGGTTTTCTTGGGAAACACAAGCAGCTGGGTATCACGGGAAGCTCCAAGAGGTAAACTTAGAACAGCCCAAAATTCCTCAAGCATTCTGCTGAGGAAACAGATACTCCACAGCAGATATCGTGCACCTTCCAGGAACTGAGAGCCAATAAATAAAAATCAGGGGAGCTTCCATTAAGGACATTATTCGTCTTGCAGTCTAAAGGCCCCACACAGCATATGTCTCTTCTCACCCCCTGCCTCAATTCAGGATGTGTATGTGTGTGTAAATAGCCATACAGAAAACCAGATAGCTTACATTTCTTACATTTATTATCATAGGATTTGTGTGCTTTCTATCTAAATTGATAGAAGCACTAAGAAACCAGATTTGCTAGACTTTCTGGCCATTATTTTTAACTGAGTTTGTTTGCTTTTACTGTATTGTATTATGGTGTCTCATATGTAACTACAAATACAGTTGCTATTAACTGCTATGCAAGATTCAAATCAGAGACTGTATTTGCCATAGCTACAAAGACAAGATGAAAGAGACAGTTTTAAAAAAAAAATTAAAAAGACTTTTTTTGCTTTCCTTTTTGCTGGGTGGATTCAGAAGTTTAGGGCTCTTTTACTGGTGTAAATGTAATAGAAATGCTGCTGGAGTTGAAAAGAGTTGAAAGACAGTTCTAGACTGGCTGTGCTTTACTGACGAAAAAAATAAATATTTTTAGGGAAGGGAGGGCACTTCTAATTCCTTTTGCAGAATTGCTTTTACTTGCTTTGTTTTGATAGCAGTCTGAGGCCTCTGCTACTCTCACAGGTTAAACTTGAGAAAGGAATTACTGGTTTGGAAAGAAAAGGCATGAATTATTTTTCAGTGCACGAAATACAGAGCTTGCTGAATGTATCACCCAATCTCACATCTGTCTGCCTCAAAACCTGACAAGAAAGCAAGCAAGCACAACAGCTACTTAATAGCAGCGCTATGATAGGTTTCATAAGGTGGAAGCTGCCAAATCTGTTTTGGAGTTTTTTCTTTTGTTCTGCTTTTCTAGAGAGAAACTCATGACAGCTCCAGCTAACGATGTCCTCCAAGTCTTCTTGCTTTATTTGTTGCATAATTCAATCTGTCTTGCTAGAGGCGTTCAGCAAAATAGCATTGGCTCTGTGTACAGGTCCTCTGTAGTAACAACATACTGAGTGAGAACACAGTATTCTGTTAATTACTTTTAATTAAAATGAGCATGCACACATGCACACACACACGATGGAGGATAGAACAAGGGGTAACGGCACCAAGCTGTGCCAAGGGAGGTTCAGGTTAGAGATAAGGAGGGAGTTCTTTACTGAGAGGGTTGTCAGAGGCTGGAACAGGCTCCCCAGGGAGGTGGTGGAGTCACCATCCCTGGATGTATTTAAAGAGCGGGTAGATGAGGTACTTAGGGATATGGTTTAGTGAGCAGACAGGAACGGTTGGACGTGATGATCTCAGAGGTCTTTTCCAACCGAGAGATTCTGTGACTCTGTGATATGTGTACGTATAGAAAGACTGCTTTTCTAATGGCTTGGCTCCCTTTTCCTCATTGAATGGAAGAAGTTAAACTTTCTCATTAAATGTTTATATAAAAATGAAATAATTCTGAGGTTAACCAGAAATGCAGCTTAATCTTGTATAGAAACGTGTGTGATATTTTTTTTTCAGTCGCACAAATATAGCTGAAACTTGAAGCTGGCAGAGAGTGCCTTTTAAAAATATTTAGTCCCAGCATGTAAAAACTCGTTTTGTTACGGAATTCCTTTGTGAAAGGTGTAGCTATGCCATGTCTCTGCCAAAGTGATGGGATCCATATCGACAGAGTACGTTTTGGAAAAAATGCTGCATTTTAGGCTTGTAGTTACAAAAGTTAAATTGGAATTTAGAGGTTTTATATATTGTTTGGAAAGATACCACATCTAGTAATGTTTTTAAGAGAGTGGAAAGCAGAAAAAAGAAAGCTTGCAGATGGAGTCGAAGTTCTGCTCTGTTGGAACATGTCGGGATGAGCAGAGGTATGTATGATGACACTCAGCGTGTACCACTGAAGGCTCTGGTTTATTCTGTTGAGCTGTCATCATGTGCTATAGTTATGATACATATGCTTAATTTTGGCTACATACCTCATCCTTCCCTTCTCTTCCCTGGGCGTGTTTAAGCTTTATAGAATAATAAGAGCTACTGATACCTGCAATACTGCCTGCTGCCCAGGCACAACCCGTGCTCACTTTTTGGTGCTGTAGGAGCAATTAAGCACAGCATTTTGTGGTTACCACTGTCTCACCAATTGTTGCTGTGACGGTGTTGTCCCACAGGAGCAGCTGGGCAGTGGCCTGGGTTGGCCCCTCGCCAACAGGCAGGCTTCATGGCGCTGGGTGACCAAAGCAGGCAGGTGAGGTGAATCTGAAGCCTGGCCCTCCAGGCTGAGACCAGGAAGACTTGGTCTCTGCATTGACCCCCCCCCAAGGCACCTGTGGCCACCATGGAAAGAGCAGAGTGGGAGCCATGGTCCTGGTCAGACTCGATGTATTTGGGTGGCACACACCACTTCATGTCTCTGCTCAGCACCTTGGGCAAGCTGTGGACACACGGCCACGTGCACATCAATCTGCAAAATTACACAAATTAGCAAACTGCAGATTAAATAGTGAGTGAAGACTCGGGCCTGTCTGTTCTGAACTAAGGTGACCTACAGACTTCATTAAATGAGCTGGTTTTGTTCAATTACGTTTCCTATAAAAACTTCTCATAAAAGAAATCAGGAATAGCAGAGATTGTTTGCTCAGCCTGTAGGATCAGAGACACGAGTTACACATAATACCTGTCCTTTTTATGTAAGGATTGCACTGCTTCATCACTACAGACCTGTTTTAAAGTAGACTATCCAATGGCTGCTCATACTGGATGTCTTTTTAATAAACAAGGAAAAAGGAAGTCTATCTTTTTATTAAAAATATTTTAAAGATTAGATAAAAATTTGTCACAGGGTAATAAATTATTTCATAGTTATGGAAACTTTTTGTGCTAACCAGAACAAGATTTGTAATGGTCTGCAAGAATTTCTTGTCTCAAAGAAGAGAGAGAAAAGGCATGTTATCTTGTGTTTTCCTGTTTTATACTTAAAACAGGAAAGTAGAAACACAAGTGAAGTACTAAATTTAAGCTTTTTTGAAATACATCAAAAAGTCCACCTCTCACCACTTAAAAGCCTCTCAGTTTAGCCTCTTTTAAAGAAAAAAATTGCATTTGTGACATCTTGCAGTAGTATTTTTATCTTTAAAAGTAGTGTTTTGTACAAAAGCTTTATCTAGGGCACATCTCCCTAGCCCAGCCAGCATTGTGCTGTGGCACCTGAGCTAGTTCAGACAGACCGCCTTCTGCAGTGGAAGCAATGAAGGAATGCTGAAAGAGAACAAAGTTTCACAAGGGAAAGCAGCAGCTCTTCACAGATGGAGTAAGAGGCATCCTGGGGCACCTCTTGCCATTCTCTCCACCCCTCCCATGCCGACTGGTGCTTGTTGAATCCCTGTGAGCCCATCTCAATAACCCAGTGGAAAGCTAACTTTTTTTTATCTGGATTAGTTTTCTGATGGTGTGGTGCATTGAATCAGTTAATGAAAGGGACAGCTTAGCACCAGAGCCAGCACAAGAGACAGGTGGGAGCCTGCAGCCGGCAGCAGGTCACGCCTGCGCAAAGGAGAAGGGAGAAAGGGGCCACGGCGTCCCCCGCTTTGAGGAGTGATCTGCTGGGGGTCGCAAAAACCTAGAGGTATTTACCGCTCAGAGGTATGTACTGCTCTAAAGGTATTTACCATCTCTGCCTTGCACTGCACTGAACCTCATACAAATCCTTTGCAGAAAGTTGTGTGCTGCTGGAGTTGCATTGAATTGAGAAATACAGGTCAATTTTAGAATATGGTCAGCAACCTCTCCCTGTTACTCCCTTTCAGCTTCTCTGTCAACAGCGTGTCTTCTGATCTTTTTCTATTCTCACTTTGGAAAGGCTTCCATGTCCACCTCTTTCTTCAATCAGGTGAAGGCCTTGGGTCCTGAGAGCTTTCTGACTTCCCCACTTTTGTGGGGATAAGGCTGTTGCTCTCTGCAGAGCTGCTTCTGATGCAGGGGTAAGAGGGGATGCCAGACATGGGTAGGGATTTGTCCGAGTGAGAAACAGATGTCCTGACCCAGGAGTTATTCATGTCTTTTTAAAATGCTGTGTATGAACCTTTTATCTCTCCTTAACAGAGTGGGAAAGCAAGCTCCCCAAACCTCCACATAATCCCCCTTTGAGGCTGCCTAGCAGGCGTGCACCACATGAGCGCGCAACCTCGCAGGTAGTGTTCATCCAGGAAGCGCCACGACTCGTGCTATTCAAAAACCGCAGGGTACTATTCTGTTTCCAGGCTCCTAATCCCTCTTACACGCAACCCCTTACAACTTTAACTGGCGGGGTGGAGGAGCAAGTTAAAAAGGAAGGAAAAAGGAAAATGAAACACAATGTCCAGCCAGCCAGTGGCTGCCAGTTACTGCACACACAATCGACACCAGCTGCAGCCCAATTAAACCCGACATTCACAGGTGTTCCCAACAGACCCTGCACTAACAAAACCACTTTCTTGAAAATACCTAAGGCTTTAACACAGAAGCTCATTTCTTTTTTCCTTTTATTTTTTTTAAAAAAAAAAAGATTCTTTAAAGCTATTTAGAGCACTTTAAATACAAAGAAGCTGAAAAGGACTTTCAGTCCACTGGAAAGGGTTGGTGCTTAATGCCAGAAAGGGGGAGAATCAGCCAGGCTGAATCAGGCAGTGTAACCATTGGTTTCAGGAGAAAGATGTGTTATGCTGAATCCTATTTATTCAGGGAACAGTAACTGGCACTGGGCATTTTATTGTTGCTGGGAGTGAATTGGGGAGGGAGAGAATGACTAGGTGTAAATCCATTTCTTTCTGGGACTCATCATTATTAGCACCATAGCTGTGAGCTTGTGTGTGGCTTTGCTTATTACTGATCTCTGTGTGTGTGTGTGGTTCAGATAGCAAATTTTAGTTCTCTTTTCCTCCCGGGATAACTTGATACAGTCATCTTTTTGACTTTGAAACAGGATTCTAAATTAGTTGTTTAGTTTCCAATCTTAAAGCATTCATTCAGATGATAAATCAGTCCTTTAAAAAAATTATAGTCTGTTTTTAATACATTAATTCAAAATTATTTCCATGCTAAGAGGGGACTGCAGACAGCAGACTAATGCATAGGTCAGTAGTTTCTCTTATTCCATTGAAAATGAGAATCATGTTTGTTAAACTTTCATTTGTAATCATATTAATAATAAAACTAGGGTATATTCTGGTACTCATAGATTCCGTAGTATTCAACCACACCTGGCCGGCTATTCATCTCTGCAATAACACCCCACACCTCAGTAGTTATTGCTTAATTACCTGCTGCCTGGTCTGTTGTGGTTTAATCACCGTTGTTTCTGACAATCACTTAATGTCTTCATTACTGCTTTAACAGTCTATGCTGAAAACCACTCTATATTCAGATGCAGTCAAGAATATCTATTTTGTCCTTTGATACATCAAGCTGCAATTTTGCTTTTGGGACAGGTCTAGGACATTACTCCTATTCCTCACAACACAGAGAGATTGAGAAGACTGTACTTTTTGGGGGTCTTTTTTTTATGCTGAAGAGGTAAAAGTGATGATCCCTTGAATTTGTATTTGAAAATAATTTAAGAATTGGCAGATAGGTAATGTTGGTTCACAGCATTCATTTATAGA
The DNA here is from genome assembly GCF_000695765.1 of Mesitornis unicolor. Classification (NCBI taxonomy): domain Eukaryota; kingdom Metazoa; phylum Chordata; class Aves; order Mesitornithiformes; family Mesitornithidae; genus Mesitornis; species Mesitornis unicolor. The sequence continues at coordinate 26,577 of NW_010202636.1, read as the reverse complement.
GGCAGTCAGAGGCTATTCATGCTGATAAATGCAACAGAGAGAAAAGAAAATCCCCCAGGCTTCAAATTCACAAGTGTATGACCTAAATCAGATATTGTCACTCAGGAGAAGGTACTGGAAGCAGTGTAGATAATTTTCAAAAAAAAAAATTTCTGCACTAATGTAATGGTAAATACAATAGTAGAAAAGGAACCGGAAGCAACCCATAAACCCTGCTATGCTGTGGTATGGCTGTGTCCATGCCCTGCCTGGCTTCAGCCACTCAACAGCACGAGCACAGAGCAGAATAAGCCAAGATGCCATGGCAGGCGGTCTGAAGCATGGACAGGTTCTGCAGGAGCAGGGACTGAATCCCTGAGGGTTCTTCAGCTTGCAAAGACTTGACTGAGAGGGGATGAGAGAAAACACTGTAAAACCATCAGTGATACGGGGAAGGTGAACGGGGAACAACAGATGAATCACTGTTCTCATAACACAGGAACTAGGAGGCACTTGTTGAAATTACCAGGTTTAAGACAAACAAAAGTGCTTTTTTATACAATGCATGATTAGATCATGGCGCTTATTACAGGATGATGTTGTGGAAGCCAAAAGAAGTGATTTAAGAAAGTAATTGGACAAATTCATTGAGGATAAGTCTGTTGCAAGGTTTTAGAACTGATGATCTCGATGCAGGCTCTGATTTTGGAGTGCCACTAAGCCTGGGAAGGATCCATATCTTGCTGCAAAGCCACTGTTTTTCTTCCTTTGTTGTCAACCAGCCCCTTCTGCTACCTTTCCTCTTTGTCTCACTTGACCCAATTGATACTGTTTTTTAATCTAGACAGAAATGACATTTTAAAACCCTTCAGTTCCTTAGCCTGTTATGAAATGTCCTACCATTACTGTATCAAGAAATACCTGTGAAAAACCAGTAGGCCTCAGGCCAATAACAGAGCCAATTTCACCAGATGAATTCACTCTCACTTCACTGTGGCTGTACTACTTGTTGTGTTTGCTTTCCACGACTGATTTAGCTTTACCGGCTAGTGAGAATGCTTGTGAGGGCTTTTTTAAGTTTGCATACTTGAACAAAGAAAAATAATCAAACTTGCCTTGTCAAATCTCTCACTTCAGAAACCTGATACCCTGGGCTTGCCAAGGAATGGAAACAACACCATGGGACTTCTGTGACCAGATGTGAGGGCCCGAATCTTAAATGCTGTGCAATAGTGCCTCAGTTTATTACTCAATAATATATAAAAGATTTAGTCCACAAAAATGCTGAGTGCAGCCAGGAAAAGTGAGAATGATAATTTACATCTTAAAATTCTTTCCTCTTCCTTTAAAATGAGCTCCTAGGAAACAAATGAAAAATACCAGTTTTCTGGAGCTTCCTCATGTCTAGTCACTTTCAGATTCTGATTCTAGACAGAACTTATGGTTCAGTCTTTAAGAATAAAATAAAAAAAAATCCTTTGAAGGCTAATTATGGTCACTATTACTGATACTCTTACCACAGCATAGAGAAAACATAAAAGCATCATCAGAAACATAATCACAGAATCAAAGAATCTCAGAATATTAGGAGTTGGAAGGGACCTGGAAAGATCATCCAGTCCAACCCCCCTGCCAGAGCAGGATCACCCAGAGTAGGTCACACAGGAACGCATCCAGGCGGGTTTTAAATGTCTCCAGAGAAGGAGACTCCACAACCTCTCTGGGCAGCCTGGGCCACTGCTCTGTCACCCTCACAGTGAAAAAGTTTTTCCTCATGTTCATATGTAACCTCCTATGTTCCAGCTTGCTCCCATTGCCCCTTGTCCTGTCATTGGTTATCACTGAGAAGAGCCTGGCGCCTTCCTCCTGACACTCGCCCTTTACAAATTTATAAACATTAATGAGGTCACCCCTCAGTGTCCTCCTAATATAAGCTTATTGGCAAATTCCTTCTCACTGTATCAGTGTGCAAGTGAAACGGGAAAAATTCAGACTGCTGATGTTGTTCCCTCTTTTTTGGATCTGCCAACTTGACAGTCTTTCCTTCAGCTTCTCCCTCAGTAAAACCTATCAGCTTCTAACAGGTGAATGTCTTGTCCTGTAGTGATACCCTGCTTCATGATTTTGATGCTGTAGATTGGCGATAGTCTCTGTGAGCAGAACAGGACCATCAAAACCTGCTGCACTGCATTTTGGGGTGGGGTTTTCTGATTTTTTTTTTTAATAATGCATGTGAAGCCCCTCCAAGGGTCTCTTCCTCTTCATTTTGTGGAAAACATGCCCTTACTGTAGTAATTATCAAGGGGAAATGGACCCCTCCTTCAAAGACGAACACAGGTTTAGAGTCCAGGGTGCTTGGGATCTGTTCTTCCATCAACACTCTTCTCCCTTATGAAAGATTTCTGGTTTTGGTGTTAGGCAGGGATGGGGGGAGTTTGATCTGGCTTGGGTTATTTTCTTTTTCTTTAAGTAGCTTTATACTTGGGTTAAAGATAGGGAAATAGCCACACTGTGTACTTAGATAAAAACCTAAAAGGAATGACTTGGATCTCTGTGTTACTTTCTAGATGATGTATTACTTATCTCTGCGAGCAGTCGGTGCACTGAATCCCAGCCAAGCTTTCACCTTTAACTGTCTCTGAAGTCCTGAAAAGCATTAAAATGCATAACAGCAGTGTTTAGCTTCACTGCTCATTAGAGCAGCACAGAACTAATAGTAATATTGTTGTAACTTGACAAAGCCATCCAAATCCATGCATGTTTTCTTGTGAAAGCTTCCTAAACATGCTGCTAAATCCTCCAAAAAGCTACTAAATGGCTTTGGCAACCATTAGCACAGCATAAGCAGGGGAACTCTTTTCAGTAAGTGAATAAACAGAGAAAATATGCTGAATAGCTGGACAAATGTGTTTCAGCTGGCTCTTTCATTTACAGATATAAGGGAGCAGTCAATATCAATCACTGTTTTCCCTGTTTCACTGGAAATCACAATATCTCTTTTCATTCCACAAGCTCTTTTCACCACAGTAATGTGTCTTTAGAGTGACACTGGCATCAGTCTGTTTCCGCTGTCTGAAGTCCAGAGAGCTTAAAAACACATTGCGGGGTATGAGACCTTAACCCTCCTCTCCTTCCACACACCCCTCTCCTTCGAGCCGTCCTTTCCCAATTAATTGTTTTAACTTCTTTCCCAGCGTAAAGCTGAGAAAGAAAAGTGCCTGCAGAGCCTGGGAATATCTGCTCTTGTGCTCTGGGGACAGCGAAATGTTCCGTTGTTTGTTGGCGTTTATCAAGTGTCGGAGGGAGTTTAACACAAGGTAATATGATTATCAAGTTAATTTGCAGTGTACTGTAATATGAAATGTAATGTTACTGTGGTTTGAATTTCTAGCTATATCCTGTTTCTTGACAGTGCCAATCACCTACAACCTCATTTATTAAAAAAAAAAGTTGGAGAAACTCTGTCTTTGTGAGTTTCTGGCATGTGGAGGATGTTGATATTCTTGTGCTCACTTTCTTCCTTTCAAGCAATATATCTTATAATAACAACGCTAAGTGTTGGGGCTTTTTTCTTGTTTCTTTCAGATAACAGCAGTCTGTAGAGAAGCAGCCCTTCTAGCTCTTCAGGAAGACATACACGCTGAGCGTATCCTGGGACGGCATTTTCGGCACGCACTGACTGTTGTCACCCCAAGGATTCCTGAATCGTTAATCCAGTTTTATGCAGATTATCAGCAGCAAAGTGGACTGCACGCGCTTTGAAAGGCAAATTAATACATACCCCCTTTCGTGGTGTGAACAGCAAATTTCCTTTGTAAAGCTGTCAAAAGCTGAAGAATTTTGTATTGCGAGTGGAGCATCCAAAGTTAACTGAAATGCAGAATCGCTATAATAAATGTCCATGTGGAACATTTGACTGTAATGGAAATTGTCAAAACTTTGTATTTTACAATTGAAACAGTATAATCTGCATTTTTAAGGTAGTAAGGTTGCTGGTTTAAGTGAGTTTATCTGAGTGTTTATCTGTGGATCAAAAATAATTACCAAATTCTGAATTTTTGGTAGATTCTTGGCCCTAAAATACTACCAACAGGCATCTTCATTTGCTCCTGCCTCAGTCACAGTTTAATCCCAGGGACCATCCCAGTGAGGCACAGACCTGGGGAGTGGCCTCGCTACAAAAATGCTGAAAGTTATTCTCAGTCTTTTGATTTATGATCCCCAGAAAAGCTGCCAAACAGGCTTGCCGAACATTGAGCTTTCCAAGATAAAGCTAAGGTATCTTGATTGATTACAGCGAAACATTTCTCTCTGCTCTCAAACAACTCCTTTTTACACTGGGAAGTAGGCACCTTAAAAATGGAACATCCCTGGGCTGCCTGTGCATTTCGGAGAAGTGAACTGTATCTAATTCCTGACAAACCTGAAGCCAGTGCCAGGCAGTGAAATATTTCCGTTTGTTTCCATCAAAAGAAACAGGAATGATGATTGGTAACTTAGAGTTGGCCACTTAAAATCCTAATGAATCCGAATTGATGAATGAGAAAATCCTCTTGCAAAAACTGTTATAAAAGACCACAAAGTAGTTCAAGGATAGATAAAATCTTTTCAACTTACTTGTTCGTTGTATCATCTGTTGAAACAGTGACAGGTCCTTCTGGGCACTCTGCTCTTGCTCTCAGTATAAAATGTAGTTAAGTGAAATAATTTTCAGCATTTTCCCCCACAGTAGAAAGACTGAGCTTTTCTATTCCAGACATGAAAAACAATCAGAAAGGCAAAGCAAAACCAATCTAAACTTTAACAAAAATAGAGGTGACAAACCTCTGAATTTTAGTGAGCAATTCTGTGTTTTCCTGGTGTTTTGCAGGTAGGTAAAAGAATTTACAGGTAAAAATTTTAGACAAATCCTGCTTTTACTTGTTGGAGTAACTAAGAAATATCATTTCAGGCTTTATCACATGTGAAGTTATTTTGGGTGTTTATTGATGGTTGGGAAGACTTTTTTCTTGCAGTCATTACATTTGTATTAATGAGAGAGTTATGAATATTTAGAAATTTATGTCTTTTAGTGAGAAATTAGTATATTTCTGTCAAATATATATTTTGACCATATTTACTTATATTATCAATATGAAATATAAGTAGTAATCTCTTGACTTTGATTATGGTTTTTGTCTCTTTACTTAGTTCTACTCTGTACACATTTTGTAGCTTTTAAACAGAGATCTACTATTTATAAATTATTCTAATCTCTTGCTGCTATCACTAACATTTAATTTTATTATCGCTGAAAAGGATTAGAGGATGAGGAAAAGCAGGTAGTTTACTTAGTTCATCTGCTGCCCTATCCATACATGGACTCGTGTTGCCATCAGAGGGAATATTGCACATTGAATTTTAGGACATTAGGAGACAATGCTCTGGCCTATGATTGGTGTTAGTGCCTTGGGAAAAAACCCATCCCTGCAGACATTTATCCTCTCATCCGCTTGGTACCACATTTATCCACGTCGTACCAAATCTCTTGATGCATACCTACATGCCTGAAGTGATTTTAAATGTAGGAAGCTCACCTTTCTGTCATTGGGTTAGTAGAGCTTCATTTTTAAGAAGTAAGTTATATCAAATTTGTGAAATTCCTAGAAGGTTTATGTTGCTCCCAGCTGTTCTATCTGGAAGATTGGCTAGCCTGATGTCATTCAAAATCTTACTCCATCTCAAGCCACAGATAAATTGAGATTTAAGGAAGGTATGAGGAACCCTTCTGGTTCCTAATGACAGATTGCTGCTATCATGGACTAGCAACTTGAAACCTTCTTATCAGAACTCTGCAAAATAACAAAAAATTTGGTTGGTCAAAGCACATCAGCAACACAGTCCTTTCATAATCCAGTTCAGCGAGTGCTTCTGCACCTCAACCTCTCATTGGAATTTGCTGATGAGGGCACTGTAGGACAGAGCACTTCAGATGTATCTTCTGTGAGCCTATCATTTAAATGAGTGGTTTTTAATTCAGAGCTGAACTTTTCACGGTGTCTTTTACTGAACGCATTGTGCTTTGGCACTGAATCAAATTGCTTGCAATGTGAGGCCACATGAGCCTGAACACCTCTTTTAGAGTAAATCAAAGATAGAGGTGTTCTTTCTTCTGCTGGGTTAATCACGTTTATTGTTGTTTGGATGTTTCCATGAGATTTAATTTTAATAAAACGATAGAAGCTAGGTGAACAGAAAAGAAAGGATCTGAGAAGAACATCTCTCTCCTGTCCTCTTTTTAACTGCTGAAGTGGTTCCTAGACTTATTTCTTTAAGTTCTTTAGAAATACAGTCTTTTCCCTGCCTTACATTATCTTTTCAAGCCAGTTTTTGGCCCAAATGCTGCTTGAGTTGCAGAATTGTTAACATTAAAGCAGTTTTTCCATGTTTCAGGCACATTTTGTTTAAATACAAAGTTTAACTTTTTCCTCCAATAACAATGTCTTATAAAATGGCATAAAATGTCTTCAGACAGCTTTGCCAAAAATGACCAGGAGAATATTTATGATTGAAATGCAAAAATATCTTCCCTTAACTTGAAAAAACATTCAATCCTGTGTTTTCCCTAATGCACAAAACAGATTTTCACTGCAAGTATGATATACAATTCTTAATCCTGGAAAAAGAATGAAGTTTATTGTGGATAACTTACCTACGTTCTCTAAAGGAGAACAGATCGTAAGGTTTACGGAGTTCAAGTGCAAGGGTGAAGATCAGGGACAGAATAAAGATCATTTTCAAAGATGGTTATTCAAAATCATTGAACTTAGACTTGTCAACCCTTTCAAATTTTGTGTCCTTAAAGTTGATTTTTCTGGTTTGTGTATTCTGGCACTTTCCTTTTAGTTTTTTTACTCATTTGAAATGTCAAAGTGTGGTTCTTCCTCAGAAACTGGACATGTGCCAAACCCAATGCTCCAATAATGAAGCATCAGTTGGTTCGTGCTGTGGGAAGGCTGTCTGGGGATGATGTTTCCCTGGGAAGCAGGATTCAAGCTCTGTGCTGATGGGGTATGTAGAGGGGTAAAGAGAAAGCCAAACTGTACAGCCTGGTGCTTTGCCATGTACTGCCCAGCAAGCTGAAGTTCATTGATTGACAATTCCAAGTTCATGTACTGGAAAACTGGCCCTTCTTATTGCAACAGGCAAGTATCAGGCCTGTGAAGGAGATTACCATTAAGGCTTTTGGTTGGTTTTGTCTCTCCCAGAGGAAGGAATTGATTGGGTGGGGGAAACAGTATTACCAATAATAGAAATGCAAATGTCCAGTGGTTGCAGTAGCTTGTTATCTAAGTGCCATCTAGGAGAGAACTGAAAGGAATTGTACTTGGAAGATGAAGGGTCACTTACGTGCCCGGAAGTCAAAGCCTTGGCAGAAGCCTCTGCAAAAATTAGGAAAAAGTAGGAATAAAGAGCTTGCCTTGCTTCCTGTGATCACAAAGTTAGGACAAAACTGAGTGCTTTCTTCACTCTTCTGTGTCTTGGGATTAGTCCCGTGCTAATGCAGTCAGGGGCATGGGACGTGGCTTGCAGTGGGAGCTGGGTGCAAACTGATCTGTGACTCAGCCTGCTTGTGACATATGTGATGGGGAGGTCCTCGGCTTGGCGACCACCGACAAAGCCAGCACCTAAGGAGAGACAGTGCAAAGGAGGATGGGTAACTGGTGCATTTCAGCTACTCCAAAGTGACATATTGGCCACTGGACACAGTAGCCAAATGGCCTATGGAAAGCTTTTCATAGCTGCTTCAAACTGTCTGGAGATCCAGGTTGATGTGGAGCTAACCCATAACTGAGCATTTGGAAAACAGGTTTTACATTGTGACCTTCCAGTATTTGTATTTAATGCTGCTGTTATGATTTTAGTGAGCTATTATAATTTTTATCAAAATCTTTTGCTTTTGCTAATGCCCTTTTTTCCCTTGACATGAAAGAAAATACTGTAGGTGATCTAATGTTTTGCAGTTCAGTAAAGAGCTTTTCTTAGGGAGTAGGTGCTAGAGACATGCAGAACTACTGTTGTATTTGGGCATGTTTTGAATGGCAGGTTAACATCTGGAAGATAAATACTTCAGCTGAAACCTACTCCTTATCTTGTGGTTTGTGTCTGCTCTTTCTGCAACTGCTACCTGTTCATTTATTAATCCTTTCTGTAGGAAACGACGCCATGCATTTTCTCCAAGGCTTTATATGTTCTGTATTAAATATTTTAAATGGTGTCATTCTTCCCTGCAGGCTTAAACCGAATGACTCCAGAGTCCTGATAGGAGAAGGAGATGTGTGTTTTCTCTGTTAACTGGTCTGCCAAGGGCCGTAGTGGTGAGGGGGAATGAGCCTTGCCCCGTGTTTGCATGGCAGGGCTACAGCAAGAGCGCAGGTGTTGCAAGAGATGGCAATGGCAACCAGATGACATTCTTTCCCCTTGCACTAGTGTGGAGCTGCTGCTCAAAGAGATTATGGGTCCTCCCAAGGAAACTTGAGGCTGGCATGCTGGACTGCATATGCCTGTGTAAAGCCCATGGCAATAAAGCTTGGATTCATCTAACTGAAAGATTAGGGGAGTGGAATCACTCTTGGTTCCCTGGGCACTCCTTGGAGGGAGCCTAGAAGATGCTCCAGGCAGTGATTTATCCCAGCTAAGAGCTGAAGTACCTTTTGAAGGTGCTATTTCCCTAAAGCACTCATCTAGAGGAAGTGCCCAGAGGTAGATGGGAGGAATTGAGGGCAGTACCTCTCAAAATATTGAGAAAAATATTTTACCAACTTGTGCAGATATATCCTGCTGGCATAAATTGGTCTGGAAATGCTGTTGGTCTCTTTCTCTCAGTACCTGTGTCTGTGTGGTATGGCAGTGTGCTCGTAACCACACACCCCTGATTTTTTTATCTCCTTTACTAACACAGAGGACTTTTCACATCCCTGTTTGGTAAAGTGCCTCCACATCAGCAGAGTGTGGAAAGGGCTTTGATAACCTTCAAGGTGAAACACTTGTCAGTTCTCACTTTATCCAGGAATGGATTATCTGGGCTGTGCAATAATGAGGTCATGTCTTTCCTCCACACCGCTGGCAAGAGCTTCAAATTTCACACTGGGATAGCTGCTTACCTCAAGCCTGCTCTGCTTAATGCCATTTAAAGCTACCTCCTTCTCTGTCAGCAAGTTTTCCCCAAACCGAGGATGTGAAATGTGTTCGTGTAGCCTGATTTGCATTACGCATGAGACTTTTTTGTGGTGCTTGGATCGCTGCATTGACTGGGAGTTGGTTGTGTTTGATGCAGAAGTGCCAGATGCAAGTAGCTGAGTGTGTGCAGCACTTGTGTGTGCCACTGCAGGGATGTTCAGGCAGGCACTGCTTATGAGGAGCATAGGACAGGATTTGGGGGGTGAGTGTACCAAAGCCCTATAGCTCTCTTCATGTGAGTGTCCCAGTAGTCAGCTTGCTGCATTGCCAGGAGTCTAAATCTGCAGCTTTCATGCAAAGCTATTGCATTGAGAGTGGCCACGGACATGAAGGATCCTTAAAGCACACAAGTTGTGGGTGTTAAGGCCTGTGGGTGCTTAAGTAGATTAGCAAACAAACAAATCCTTTAATGTTCTGGAATGCTTCCTCACCACCTAAGTAGAGATTATTCCACCAAACCAACAAATTCTACCCTTCTACCTAGTAAAGTCTGCCTTTCAGATAACGGTGCTTTTTAATAAGCAGTACTCTTAGGAAAAAAAAAAAAGAAAATATGAAAGCATATTGAAAACTTTTCTGTGGATTTCAAGAAAAGCACAAAAATGTTAGAGAGACCCAATGAAAGCTGAGGTTACTACAGTGCTGGCAGTTGCATACGCAGCATGCTACAACAGAAAATATTATCCTTAATATTTGTTTTACAGAACTCACAACCATTTTATGTACAAACACGTAATATAACTCATCTACAACTTTCTTCTTAGCACTGTGAAAATCTTGGTTTAACTGTCTGCTTTCTGTCTGAAACGTGTAGAAACAACTGGTTACCTTGGTCTGAATCCACTTCCAGGCTTTCTTCATCTGCAATTTTGGTAAAAAGCTGCTTTTGTTAATATGTAATGCATCATAGTAACCAATTACACTTTTACTACAAAAGGGTGTTTTATTTTCCAGAGGAATGAATAGTAATCAAGGATCAGCTGGTAGTGCCAAGTGCCTTGATAACACAATTGGCTGCATACAGCTTTGTTAGGCCCCTTCCTGCACTTGCCAAAGCAACTTAAAAGAAGATGGTAGGAGAGCTGTTCCTTATGAACTTGACTGTTGGGGACCTGAATTTTGGCATCACTTTGTCTGCTGGGTGAGAAGGTAAGCACCTGCATCAGAGCACCATGAAGCCCTTACTGATTAACTATGGCGGGGGAAGGGTGGGAGAGGCGAGAGATAGAGAAAATGTTTGAAAATAAACATGTGCATTAGGAAGATTACCCTGAAATTAAATGCTGACTGATTTTAACATGGAAAGGCTTGATGGAGTTGGAAGGAGACAGAAAGTAGGAATACTAATGTAATCAGACTAGGGGCTGATTTGTGTTATTTTGATGCTGGTTGCAGTGTGATAGCGAGCTGAAGGAGGGCTACAGCCACCTTGGCCCTAGGTTAGGAAGTGTCTCACTGCTAAACACAAAGTGGTATCTGGCTTTGGTCTCATTAACCCCATCAGCACTGGATTAGCAGATGTGTTTTTGGAGCTTGACTCTGTCAGATACTGAAGATGTATATAAAGTGGCAGACATTACCATTCATACTTTCTTTGGGTTGTTTTTTTTGTTTAACATCAGAGAATGAATTCTCCTAGGCCAGCCCCAGCTTCTGCATTGTGTTTCCCCTGCAGCAGGAAGAACAGTTGCTGTTTTCCAGAAAAAGGAAATTCTCACCTCCCTTCCAAAATGGGCTTTGTTGTCTGGAAGGGATAACAAACGCAGCAGGGCAGCACAAAGTGTTTGCTGCATGTGGAAGTGAGACCTCTCTGAAGTCTCTGGAGCAGCCCCTCTTGACATCCAGCAAGCCCCAGGGGTGCAGAGATGGCCTGCAGGTGTATTCCTGTACCCATACCACTGGAGCAGAAGCCAGTCCCCAGACTCCTGATGTCACCCTTAACTTGGAGTAATTAAAGAATATAATGAAACGCTTTCTCAGTCAACCTGTCCTCCTTGTCAGGAGGAAGGAACCAGGCTCTTCTCAGTGACAGCCAATGATAGGACAAGGGGCAGTGGGAGCAAGCTGGAGCATAGGAGGTTACATATGAACATGAGGAAAAGCTTTTTCACTGTGATGGTGACAGAGCACTGGCCCAGGCTGCCCAAAGAGGTTGTGGAGTCTCCTTCTCTGGAGACATTTAAAACCCGCCTGGACGCGTTCCTGTGTGACCTAGTCTAGGTGATCCTGCTCTGGCCGGGGGGTGGAACTGGATGATCTTTCGAGGTCCCTGCCATCTCCTAACATTCTGTGATTCTGTACACCACAATGTTTTACTTTTATCTATTGTGGCTGGAATGGAATGAAATAATGGGGGTTTTTTACAGATTCCCCCGCCCCCCCCCCCCCCCCCATAATGCTTCATTATCATAACATTGGCAGGAGTCAGTAGAGCTGCAAATACTCTAATAAAAAAAAAGTTAAAACATAGATTATCTTCTGATTTTTTTTCAGAAACTTAGTATTAAGTAGTGGAGAGATGAGGGGAATTTTGCCCTTTTTCTCAATGAGAAGGAAAAGGCGGGGAGTAAAAATTTAAGAAAAAGTGGAGAGGAAGAAAAATGAGTAGAAAGCAAGTGGGGAAAGTTTCCTCCTTTCTCCAAGTCTGCTCATTTTATTTCTAAACTCTGCAAGAAACACAATGAGATGGAGAAGGAGGAAAATCCACTGCAACATTAACAAGCTCAAAGAGGTTTTATTTTTCTACAACTATTTGTAGCCATCAAAAGGATTTGTTCCTCGCTACTGTTTTTCATGTAAACCTGCTTGGTCATCTCTTGAGAGGACCTGATAGAAGACGCGTGGCTTGTGAAAAAGGAAATGCTAAGAGACTGATGTGAGGTATGTGGAGGAAGCTGCACAAGACAGGAGGAGCAATGGGGGAGAGGTGATGCAAGCCAGAAAGCTTGGCGTGACGTGAAGTGTAGAGTCCCAGAACAGCACTATAAAAATTCCTGAGCACGGCCCTACCCTAGCCTGGGTGCGAGTGCCTGTGTTTCAGTCTGCTGTCTCCAGAGGCAGCGCTGGAGCAGAGAGCAGCATCCTTGGACTGGTGTTCTCTGCGCTGCACACAGCCCGGGTGACCTCAGGAGAAACCAGGGCAGTGTCCTGGTCTACTTCTGTGGCCTTCACTGCTGGAAAGCTCTGCTACACTGCCCAAATGAGCTTTAGACCATTTGCTGCTATAATCCCCTTTTCTTCCCTACTGTCAGCAATGTAGCATCCATCCTGGTATGTACATAGTGACTATTTCAAATTAATTTGAGATTGTGTTGTTCGAGTTCACCCAGGAAGAAGCTTGCGCAGTGTGATGACAAAATCAGCCTCATGCTGAGCATCAGCTGGAGAGGATTGTTAGTAACTCTTAGGCATTTTTTTTAGACACCCTCAAGTTTTACACTAAGTTCAAAATAAAAAAGCCCCAACCCCATAAAGGAAATGCTGTAGATTAAGTTAAAAAAGAAAACTTATTTAGTGCAGGTGGCTATTATCGTAGCTAAAACAGAAGTGAATGAATGTCAAGAACATTCAACAAAAATAATTGGGTTTTGCCTGGTGGTTCCTTCAGAATAAAGCATAGTTGGCTGTTTGCTTTGGGTGTGTTTTCAAAAGCGGAAGAGTATCTTGGAGATGGCTTTGCACAAAGATGAGCTTTATATCCTGAAGTCAGTTCTGTCAGGATTGGACTCAGCCTGACTTTTTGGGAATAGTCAATATCTTCAATATTACAAGTGCCCTATAATTTTAAGATGAATTTATCCTATTTATCTTGGGGGGTGGGGTGGAGACAGGACAGGACAGCACAGAAAAGGTTGAAGAAGTTGAGACAAAGCTGTGCAGACCAGATTAGGGATGTGAACTCTGCTCGGAGTGAATAAGGAGCCTGTAGAGCTTGGAAGTGTGAGCAAAATGTGTTCAAGCTGACCTATTTTTTGAGGAACCTTGCCATGCACTAAAACAACTCCAGCTATTTTTGTAGTAGTCCCAGTCAGTGGTCTCTAGGTGGATGGATAGATACACCAATTGGTCCTCACGGGACAGGAGGAAATTCTCATAGGCCAAAAAAAAAAAAAAAGAAAAAACCCCACTGTTTTCTGAACACTGAGAGCAGCAAGGACTCTACTCCAGTGAAGAGCAGTCACAGCAGTAGAATAACATGAGGTCTGATGCTTCGATTGTTGCTCCTTCACAAACACCTGCAAGTGCTCTCCGCTTTGTGCAAGCTTCATCTTTGTCCTCTCCCCTGCTGGTCTTGGGCTGTCTGGTTTTTAGCATCCTGGTTATTTCCTTCCCTGGGTCTTGGGTATGGCATGAGTTAAAATACATTCATATGCATGAAATGTAGAGAATATTTAAGCTCCTGAAAATTGTAATATACTTCCTAATCACACATGAGATTAAAACCATTCTTTACTAGATAAAATTAAATAGCCATGAAGGATGTGTTTTCTTCCTCTGACACTGAGGCTGTTTTTAAATGGAAGTGCCCTTATTTTACCCAGGCTACTTTCCCCGTATCTAGAAACTGCAGTTCTGAGGGCTAGGCATCGAGAAAGCTGAACTATTCTCCTAGTCTGATCTTCTTGTGACACCTTCGGAAGTTATTTGTCCCCCACCAGAGTTTCCCTCTCTTTTGTAAAGTTCTTTGAGATCTCTGATTAAAATTAGAGTACCTGAGTTCTGTGGTAGTTCTGAAATTCTGCTGCTATGGCATTTAAAGGAAAGATTCCCCCATGACACTGACAGTTGTATATGTGGAAGGAAAATAATGGCTGTTATGACTTGCTAAGACCCTCCAGTTGTAACACATTTGTCCTGCCTTATGTAAAGGCTGGAAACAAAATGTGTATAATAACCTCAGGTTTTTAATCTCTGCAAAACATAATTAACTGTTTGAAAGGGTGGTTGGAGGGTTAAGCTAAGAAGAATAAACTAGTAGTATAATAACATCTATATTAAATTTAAAAAAAAAACCCAACAAACCAACACACAAAGTTAACGTGTTATATAATCTCTGTTAAACTTGCTCTGGGAAATCCTCCAAGAGCCAGTGTCAGTCTCAATTTTGTACAAGTCTGTACAGAACCTTTATAAGAATTTGTATGAAGTTGGGTGGGGAGACAGTGAAAGAAAAAGTTAGAACAGAATGCAGCCCGACCAAAGTCTTTCTGTGATGGAGCACTAAAAGCAGTAATGGAAGTTTACTCCTTCGCAGGTCTTTCTGCAAAACAACCCCCTCTGCACAGGTGACTCCCAGTGCCTTATCCCAGGCAATAGACTTTCCAGTGCAATGTTATTTCACTTTTGACATGAAGTGGCAGTCTGAAAGGCTTCAGGGTGTATTAATCTCATAAGTAATCACCGCTTTGAGAGTCAAAAGATAGTCACACTTCTCTCAGTTGGATGCTGCCATGTCATGGGAACAGTCTAGCATGTTCATGGCCCCGTCAGCCACATAGACCGTGCCTATCAGTTTGTGTCTGCTCTGTTGCTTACAGATACAACAAATAATTTAATGACTGCTAATAACACAGAACATGGACCATAGCACAGCGCTATTTTTTTTTGCAGGAGCTCAGTCACTGCCTGTCTTATCTGCAGATGGTATTCTCTTATCTCTCCTCTGAGAATAACTTGGAGCAAAGCGGTTTGAAGCATGGTGTTTAGATACACAGGGGAAAGGTGCTGAAAACAGACGAATTATTCACATTGCTTTTGTGAATGTGGAAGAAGCTCTTAACACATTTCTGCTAAAAGACAAGTCTGAGCGTACCGATCTGCTCCTTCTGCTGAGCTTTTTTCTTCTTTTCTTCTCTCCTTTCCACCTTCTCTTTCTCTTGTGCTGTTGTTATGCTGCTTCTTTCCCATTCACTGCCAGTAAGGATTGCTTTCCTCTGCACAGTTCAGCAGACCAGCAAGCAGTGCTGAAAATATTTATGATGTGGAAATTGCTTGGACCATGGCATGTTTCATCAAACAAACCTGTAATACAGCAACATTCGTAAGCTTTTACTGAGGCATTGTTTCTGGTGAAGCCAGTTGGATATCTGTGCGTTAGGGAACTGGATGAGGAGATCAGGACTTTACTTTTCTGCTTTTATTTGCTTATGACCAGACCATTCTTCTGATAAAGATATAAAGTTCTCCTCAGAGAATGTGAATTGTGGAAAAATGTATTGCAAATGTTATATTATGTTGCATTTGGTTTCGCAAAATAGGGCACAGTCCATCTTCCATTGAAAACAATGACTGTGTATTGAATGTTGTAAGAATTGGGTCATGCTGTAAAATGCTTCATGTAGCTTTTGTTTTCCTCAGAAGTTCACTTTTTGGGAATGATCTTTGTCAGGAAATCAACTGGAAGCCAGATAAAGCAACATACTGGTCAGACTAGCACTATATGTTAATCAAGTTTCCTAAATTGGAGTCTTGCCTTGCGTTATGGCCTGCTTCAAGACCCAATAGGCTGGCTTTGAGGTTTGAGCGGTGTCAGCAGGATTTAAACAGCTAAGCTGCTGTCCATGAACTTTACTGTTCAGTGAAGCTATGTAACTTATTTTTATTACCAAGATTAAAAATGCATTTAACATTAGTGAAGCCCACAGCAATGAGAACTCCACTGTTTTTTTTACTCCTAGAGCTTGAAAATGCAGTAGGAAATGCAGGCTGTCTTCCCAGAGAACTGCACATGCAACCTTGTCAAGGATGAGGAAGAAAGCGTGCTGTGCTGACTGGATTCTGCTGTTTGAAGGCTTTGCTCTGGAGCCTATTCTTCAACCTGCCTTTAAAACACAATCTTATCAATGTTTTTAAAAAGGTTTCCTCAAGTTTGTCTGCCCCTTCTTCATATCATTATGATCTTTCATGGCATGCACTAAGAAAATCTTGAGGTCTTCTTCCTTTCTTTCAAAGCATAAGTTTATAATAGAGCCAATTGACCAACAATCTTCTGTCTAAACTACCTGTAATATCAACAGTTTAGCTAGTTTAGCTGTTCTGCAAGCTGAAATAAACAGTTGAAATAGCCATTCACTACATCTCTTGCATTTACTTTGCATCTTTATAGGTACAAACTAGTATACATATTGATATCCAAGTACAGTACATGGAAAGATGAATGCAATTTTTAAAATGCATACCTGCAGAAGCTTTCAACATCAGTTGACAGGGAACCTACAAATGTGGTCGAAATTTAGTAAGCTTTTATTGATATGTATCTGTTCCCAAGTCTGAATTCCCAGTCCTACTCCAAAGTGAAGGAATGGCTTTCAGGTGCTCTTTTTTGGTTTTCCATACTATTGTTTTGAGTGTTGCTCCTTTGATAAGATAGGAGTATCCTATTCAGTGGTCAGTATAATGTTATTGTTTTTTCCCCATAAGGAAACTGATTTTTTGCATACTTTTTTATATCCTTGAAAATTACTCCAACATATATAAATACCAATTTCTAACCTGATTAGTACCAAAGATCATTATCAATGTAGTAGGAGCTGGTAGGACATCCTAATCAGATACTGTTATCAGGTCTTTGGAACTAGTAAGTTCTTAACAAGTAAACTCAGTCATTTTCCATCCACCTCCACTTCAAACTTTTCTGCGGTTAATGGCTCTTTGTGGCCTTTTCAGTGTCTCCTGAGTGACATGTCTACCTGATCTTTCTCTTCTAGTTGTTGCTCATAGATGTGTTGTCTTCTAATGCCTTCTGGGTTTGCTCTCAAAAACAAGTCACCTGTTTGGTTTTTGTGACATGGTTCTTCCTTTCTGTCTCCTTTTTCTTTGGGGCAGGAGAGGAGCTGTCTCCTGGCATGATGGAAAGCCTTTGTGATGAAAACTAATTTGTTCCTTTCCATCAGAAAAAATCTGCACTTTCTACTACTTTGGAATTCATGTGGGTATGACATAGCTGAAAATTAATCTCTTGGCTCTTTCAGTGGCTGACTCAATTTTTAAATATTATTTTAAATATCAAATATTTCCTATATTTCAGTTAGAAACTCTTTCATAAGAGTTTTATTTTTGAGTTGTTTGGCTTTTTTTTTAAAGGTTTCAACTTTTTGCATCCAGCTTTCAATAATCTTTTATATTCAATACTGCCATGGCTGGTATATATGAGGTGTTATCAGTAACTTATTCTGCTTGCAATTGAGAATTGCCATAGAATTGAATTGTCATCTAGGTAGCGTTTAGTGCTCAGGTGGTATATTCCAATAATACTGCTAAGAATAAAAGACAATGTTTTCAAGATCTGCCGAGGGAGGTTAGACAATAGGAATTATCCCTTTCTGCCTTAGAAAGAACTCTGTGAGCAACTGATTCTGTGTTTTCCTAAGAAGTGCTGAGCACTTTTACCTTAAAGCAGTTGGCACCCTGGAAAATTAAGTCTACAGCTAATGAGTCTACAGAAGTGTTTGTAATTGACTCAGTTGTTTTTCATGTGGCAAGTTTAAAAAATAACAGCAAATGGTTTGGAAAAGTAGTTCCAAATCCAGCTCCAAAAATGTTGTTTTCCATTTACTTCCCATGCTTCACACTGTTTATGTGGTGAAATATGAATAGCACTGATTTCTGAGAGTCCTGATGAGCAATCTGTACAATACCTTCAACAAAATCCCAGAACATGGTACCAATATACTGAAAACTATATCTTACCTGCATAAAGAATATCATATGCTTCTGTTTAAATTTTCTGGAGATGGAGAATTTGGAGAAGAGTTAGAAAAGTAGTGTTAGTTTGCTATAAGAACAGAGTGGTGTTTAAGTTCTAATAGGTCCATGTTTAAGTTTTGATTATTACCCTACACAGAGCTGAAATGCAGTCTGGTGGTGACAGCTATTTCACTTACTTCAAGAGGTAGGGACATAAATAACAGCTGAGCAGTTGACCTCACCATCTGCTGAAGCTGAAGAAGACCTTTTTGAATACTCTGAGGACTCTGTCTAGTCTTCCATTTATAAAAGACTACAACCCACTAGGGAACTGTTGTTGGGGTTTTTCTATTTAATAAACAGGACAGGAAATTACTGCAAAGACTGAATTCAGTCAGGCAGTGATGTCCACAATACTAAGTAATGGAAACACACACAGTAAGAACACTGGAAAAGGTACTGCATTTTGTATTTTTCAACCAGGCATACATTGCATTTTTATCTTTATTCAGATGTTTCTTCTAGAACAGATTATACCACTGTAAATCTATGCAAACAGCTGCAAGCAACAGTACGGTACCAACCTTGTGAATACTTCAATATCATAGCAGTGGTCCAAAAAATGTCATCGTCAAGTAGCATTACTACAGTGTTTGGAAAGTTACTGTGCTACTGAAGGGGAAAAGCCATTTTCTGCATAACTTCCAAAACTACTGAACTTCAATTTTCTGAACTTAGGAAGGAATATATACAAGCTCCTAATTAAGCTTTGAGATGCTTTGAACTGAGTGTGTTTCAATAGTAGACATGGCCCTTATGCGTCAAATTTCTTTGGCTTCTCAAAAATAGCATGTTCAATGAATCAGAGAAAGAAACAAGACTCACTGTAGTGGTTTCAAAATAGAGAGTTACTGAGATAGTCTGAAAGAGGGAACCCCCTCCCAACACAAATGCACAACTTTTTGGTGTCATAACGTAGACTTGTTGGTGTGTGTCTGTACATGTTCTTCTGGGTGAAAGCCAGCAGGAGAGGCAGAGCAAGCTTCCCTATCAGCTTGCATTGAATTAGAGCAGCACAGTTCCTGTCTCATCTCCCACTCTGATGGAAATGAGAGGGTTTTTAATCGATAACATGACAGTATATGCATTGTCACGTGTGTTTTATGTCCTTTATTGTCAAAGGTTTTCCCAGTCATTTTTGGTGAGAGAAATCTGAGCTTTGCAAACCAAAAGCTCCTGGGGAATAGTTGTATTTATTTATATATATGTGTATATATATGTATACATAATATATCGATATATTTGACATACAATTAGAGAAAAGAGCAAACACACAAACTATCTCCAAACTACAGAAGTCTCCTGACTTCGCTGATCCCAAAGGAAATAGAGATTAACTTTTTGTTTTCCTAGGAACAGAATCAGGCACTTGACACTGAATGTTCCTTGGCAGATAGTTGTTATTGTAGAGCAAAATTTCGAGATGTGACTAGCAAGCTCTCACAGAGTACAACAAACCACAACAAACACATAAGGGATATCTTGGCCCTTAATACTTGAGTTGCCAAATGCAAAACAGAATCTTTCGGAGAAGACAGACCCTGAAAATGGGAAAAGAAAAAATGGATTAATAGCAAAATTGTATTTCATCATTCCCTTATTGGGATGCAGCAAACTACCAGTGACTTTGGTGTACTTTTTAAAAGTTGTGGTGAGAGATCTTTTCAGCCATAAAAGAGTAAAGGAAAGCTGTGGGGTTGTGGGGTTGGTTTGTTGGCTTTGTTTGTTTGTTTGTTTTTCCCATGGGAAGTCAAAACCCCTGAATATCTGCCACAGAGATTTTCTGTGGCACGTTCAGTTTCCTCTAGTTAACTTCTGATCCAAAAGCAATGACAACATCCTAGCTATCTGAGAACTGAGTCTCTAGGTATGTTTTTTATAAGCATCATTTAGTATCATACACCTGTAGTAAGGTGCAGGGGAAGGAGCTTCTGTGGAAAAAAAAAAAAATCATCTCTTAGTGCAAGCTTCTTTTCTGGGGGTCCATGGAAAAACTTCCTCTCTGCTTGCATTCCAGGGAATTGAAGGCTGTCTGTTAAAAACTCAACTGAAATGCCTTTTGATTGGTAAAGCAGAACCAAGAATGTGATCTGTACATAAGTTACAGCTTCTCTACAGAAGCTGTTACAGTCATGGAGGGAACCTAAACTTAGTTGTTGACACACTGTTCTTGAGAACAACAAAAGTGATTGTGTTCATTAGGTCAACCCCATCATTCTTGTTAAAAGCAGTCTCAGGTTTCCATGTGTATTTTCAAATCAAATTAGAAACGCTGCTCCTGAGACCTCCTTCAGCTGACAGTGACAGATTGCACAACCTGATAAATAATAGGCCTTCCTAGAAATGTACTAATACCCAAGTCTCCACAAGTGGTTAGATAATAAAAACATACACAGAACCATGTATTTAAATTAGTAGAGAGCTTCACCACTTCCTCTGAAAATGCAGTCCACACCTGGGGAATGGCCACTTCTTGAACAGAAATGGGAAAGGTTTGCTCCTTGGTTGTTTTTGAAGCTAAATGCTATTATTCAGTCATGGTGGATTTCCTCTGGCTAGTCTTTTTATCAGCTATAATTAAAACAGCCACCTCCTTTCACTCAGCTCTCAGCATATACTGGCACAGCTAGATCTACAGTACTTAATCCTACCAGGACAATCTTTGCAGCTCTACCTGTTTGTTACCTAACTCCGCTGTAAAAGAAGGCAAGAGAAAAGGAAAAACAGGCTTACTGGCCTTATAAAAAAAAATATCCCACCCAAACCCTCACTTAAACTCACATGGTGGCAGAAATTAAATTACCCAGGTTTCCTCCACCTACTGAATCAGTATAGTTTTCACAATAATGCTGCAGGTTGCTTATTTCAATTGCATGCTAAAAAACGCAGAGGAATAGAACTGGTGAGACAGAGATTTGATGCCATGATCCAGGAATCCAGCACCTTTCAGAAATAAATGCACGTTGGAATGAGCTGTGAGGAGGAGAGAAGTGATAACTGCTCCACCAAGCGTGTTCTGGTTTTGTGCCCTGTGCCACAGTAACAGGCTTTTGTGAATAAGGGCTCAAATATGCTGCTTCCTTCTTGGGAGCTGGGGTTTGCTCAGCCATCTGATCTCAGCTGTGGACTAGATTTTCACCTGGTAAAATTTTAGTGGGAAAAAGTTGAGCATTCAGTTAGATACCATTCCTTAAATAAGAAGTACGTAGAAGGAGACACCCAAACAATTACTCCTTTAATTGACTAATACTTTTATAATGTGGCTTTGTAGTGATGAGTCTTTTTGCCGTCTCTGAGAGCAAACAAACATAGCAGAGTCGGGAGTGAGACAGAGACATTGTGAAATGGGCAGTCAAGAAATATAAGAAAGAAGGAAGAGCTTTTAACACTTAGCCCTGTTCCTAGATTCATAGAGCCTCACTTCCTTCTCCTTAAAACTATTGTATGCATATTTGTGCTAATGTAGTTCAACATACGAATACTTTCCTATTGCTGAAAATTGAAATGGAATCAAGATTATTTTAATTTCTGTAGAAGCAATCATGTTACAATGGATAGCAAAAGGCAGTTTGCTTAGTGCTAAAGCAGGAAACAAATAGTTGCAGACAATCTAATTTACAATAAATGTGGATAAATTATTACCTGTATTAAGCAATAATGAGAATTTTCCTTTTTCACAAATTTTTTTTATACAGGCAGATGAAGCAAGATTAGCTAATTTGCTAAAAGACTTAAAAATTAATACAAATTAATGAAGATATCATCAGTACCTTTGTACAGTATCTTGTATAAGCCCAGACAATTAGTACAGCAGCTGGACATGATGTCTACAGAGACAGTTCTCCAAGGAAGAAATAAACTCAATCAGAAAACAAATAACTGTGGATATCTGAAGAGGAAATGTGAAAGTACCAGTTGTCTATATGTTAAGTGAATGGTGAAAAATGAACAGACATGTTGTGGCTTGAGCTTAGAAGAGTGACCAGTTTTGCTTCTTATTAGATGCCTTTACTGATGTATTGTCTTTCTTACAACTTTTCTTCAATGTTCTTTGCCTTCAATTACATTTTTGACAGCAATAGTTCCTTTGCTCTTCTTCACAGCAAAAGCAAGATAGCCTTAAGAACTATCATTTGGGAAGGCCAAAAAATCAAGTTGCAGACACTGCGGTGTTTCTTGCTGATCCCCATTTTCCAAACTGAATTTTCAGTGATTCAGAAATAGCTAGCATGTATCACTAACTTGACCACCGAAACCTGTACCTCCAGCTGCTCACTGTGCTTGGGAGGAATACCCACAGAAAATGCTGGTTTCTCTGAGTTGATGCAAGAGATGAGGAAGGGGGGGAAGCATGTTCTCAGACTTTCAACTTATTGTACAAGTCTTTGAATTTTCTTTCCTGTTAATTTGTGTTAAATTTGGACACAGACCAAGATCCTAGCTCTGCCATGCTGCCCCTGTACAAATGTTCAGTGTTCAAATGTTCATGAAGCAGGTTCACGTCAAGGTTCGTCCCTTTGTTCTCAGAGGTTTGCCTGGCTGCTGACGTTTACTATCTCTTCTGCTTCTAAGAAAAACTGATGTTATCTTCCAAAGAGAAAAGACAAGATTGTATTTGCAACTGAGAATTTCCTATGTGTCTATCCACAGCCTGTGCAGTGATGGCAAGGAGTAGCTTTATGTGGCTGTGCTACTTCAGAGAGCTTTAAGAACAGTCCTTGCACAGAAGCTGAAGAAATCCCCAGCAACTGGTTCCTTTGATCTCAGATAAAGGTCAACCTGTCTAGCAGAAAGTGTGATCGGAAATGCTACCTCACATCATCCTTCACTTTCTCTTTCTCACCCTGAAATAATTCACTATACATTTCAGGGTATGCCTTAATGTCAGTGTTTTTAGTTTTTACTTCAGCTCTTTGGAATAGCTTTATTTCATCCCATGCACCAACCACCTTAATCCAGGACCACCAAGATTTTCAATGAGCTGATAAGCAACTGTCCACAATACTTATTATTACAGCAATGTTTCATAGCTATTGTAGGATCTTGTTAGTTGGGGTTTTTTTTAAATATAAAGGCCTCCTAGTGTGTTAAAAATTCACAGTAATACTGGTCTTATCCCAACAAACACATATTGTTTCCTTGCACTGAGAGTTTCCAAGGCTCTCTAAGCATGCTTTGGATCCTCAGCTTTCAAACACCAATACTTGACAAGTACCACCTAGCGCAATATCAAAGTTGCTGACATGCCAGGGTTTTGGGAGCTGCATGTTCCAGTTGCTTCTCACAACACTCACCTCTGTAAGCTTATCGCTGCATGGCTAGGGGGGAAATACATGACTTGCACATTCTACTGGTAAGAAGACTGGTAGAGCAATTTTGGTTGTAGTTTTGTTATAAATGCTGATGTCTGGCGTTTTTTTTTAATTATTCTGTGAAAATTGATTATTAAGTGACAAATAACTCTCATAAATACTTTCTCTGCTGAGTTCCCTCAAAGGCACATTAGCTCAAGACAGTTATCACCACAGAAGATGAGTGACAGGAACGGTAAATATCAAATGCTTCAGGTACAGGCAGTCTGTCACCTCTTCGGTCTGAAATTATATGGTGCTGATAAGTAGGATAGTTTGCTTTTCATGGACTATGCGCTGCTTAGAAAGAGGAATGAAATGCCAGTGTCTGGGACTGACATCATGTCTTCATTCTTGACTTAGCACAGGCTCAGAGATGCCACTCAGGAGGAAATACAAAGGTATTCCCAGGTGGGATGCAACACGGAAGCACTGTTACTCATTAATGATAGTGGGACGATCACAGTTGATCCAACTCATCTTGACAAAGGTGTAGTTCACTACCTATAAAGGTCACTCAAGTTAATTATGTGTGTGAATTATGAAGAAAAACAAACAAAAAACAGCAATGGATTGTGCTTTTATTCTGTACAATGTGTCTTTTGGCACTCTGCAGCTTGTGTGAAGAAAAAGTAGCATATGACTGAAGAAGATGGAGATTGTCTCTAATACATGATCCTCAAGGTGAAAGTGGAAATTGAATCATGACTGTCAGCCATCATCTGCTCTCTTGAACCTAATTCTAGGAGGTTTTTCAGGAGGATTAACTTTGGGCATAGAGGGCTGGTCTCTCTTGACTTCTTTTGTTGTCCTTGGGAGAGACAGGCTCCTTTAGACAAGAGTTTGGAGATGGAAAATAACTTAGTCGCACTGGATTCCTGTCTGTGTGTCAATCCTCAAATTAAGGTTGTGCCAGGATGTAGTCATAAGGTGTGTCAATCCTTTTCCAAGCTGCCAACTTGTTCTCCAGAATTTTTAGCTCTCCTTTTTCTAATAAAAGTTTCTTGCTGCTATAATTTCCAAGAAAAATCCAATGAGATTACTTGCGTGACATGCAGGCATGTTTGCTTGAGTCTGTGGAGAGCCTTCTGATACTACTGTAGGGTTTTCCCTTCTTTCATTGCAGTGTTAATTCTGGTGCCAAGTGATAGTAAACTGCTGCCAGTATTCTTGATTATTTTACTGACCCATTTAAGCCCAGTATTGTATTTCTAAAATCAAGCTGTTACGCTTGGCATAGATTTTTAAGGTAGTACCTCCTTTAGAGACGTGAAAGAAAAGGTGTTAAGCAATGTTTTTACAGCAGTATCCTAGGAAAAATGCATACTGGTTTCTGTGAGAAGACAGTCAGTTGCTAAAGGTGAGTCTTCTCAGCCGTAGAGCAGAGCCCCACTAACCAGAAAGGCTTGGTCACCCACCACCTATCTACAGTTTACCCACTGCTGCCTCTAATGCTCCTACTATTGAAGCTGCTGCAAGAATTGCTGCAAGTAGCACACCGACATGAATGCTGTTTCCTTTGGTTTGCCTATTCAAAACAGAGTTGTTTTGTAAAAGGAATCTAAAATATAGCAGGAGAAGATAGATTTGCACCTACACGCTAATCTGCAGGAGTACTTTGTGTAACTGAATTTTTGATAATTTGGACTGTGATAGGTTCCAAACTTTTCAGACGGATTTCACTGAAAGCAGTTTTGTGCTTTCTGCTCTTAGTGTGTCTGAGAATGCTTTCAGTGAGCAATCACATTTTCTAATTTGGCCAGCAATATTAATGATGAATTGGGATATTTTTTATGACCATGCCAAAGATTTTTATGCTGCTTTTTGTCACTTGAACCTCTGTAATTGAATACATTATTTATAGTTTGTCTATAGCAACAGTCAATTACAAACTTAGAAGTATTAGTGATATTCAGGATATAGCCTTTAATGCATAAAGATTTTATTTGATAGAGAAATATGTGGTTGAAGTAAAATTCTTGTATAATGATGGAAATAAAAAAAATATACTTTGGTATTTTCAAGCCTAGTGAATTTTAATGAAAAATAATTGCACTCCATCCATGAGTGTGATCTGGGTGGACAGACTATGTCACAGAAGAATACCTTTGTACTGGTTTATTCTTATCTGTGGAGATTATTTGCTTTTGAACAAATGTTCCTGCTAAGCAGCTCCATGTATTCTTAGTGTGTATTTTTTTAAATTTTGAGTAAAAGGTGGGAGGATTTTATTTTTGTGAAAAAGATTGTAAGAAGCCAGTTAGAGTATTTCAGATAAACCTGGTACTACGGGGATGTTCAGCCAAGTACTAAAAGTCTCAAGTGTTCTGATACATTGCACGTTGTTATGAAATAATTCTCAGAATTTTGATTTCTTTTTACATAATTTGTCCATGTTCTTTTAGGTGCCTTTTACAACACTTTAGTCACTTAAAAAATTACATACATCAAAGATAACATTTGGCCATAAAAATAATGGCTTTGAAGGTGTGATTGTGATTTCTTCAGCACCATGGTAGAAACGCACTGATGAACTTTGGCTGGAACCTTTCAGAGCCCAGGCTGGGAGGTGGTAGAGAAAGACAGCTGGGTAAACTGTATAATCTCTCAGTCTGTAAAATGGTAGGAAAAATAGTTTCCTATCTAATGGAAGCATTATAGCAGTAAATGCTTTCTTAAGTGCTCAGCTACTCCTTTAATAGGCTGAAAGCAGCAGAAACTTTTTTACAGATATAAATGAATAGCTATTCCATATGGCTGGACCATGCTTAAGATGCTGATGCTAAAACACATACAAAAATGTCTCTGTAATGTTATCAGAGGAGCATGGTAGGACTTAAGCCCAACAACATAGTCTTCCATGAACAGGTACCTAGAAATAAATGCATTCTTTCTGCCCATGCTCTCATGTGGAGCTCATGCTCTGCCATCTGCTCAGGTGGAGCCTGCTATTGTGGAGAAAGCTCTGTGTGAGTGTGCATGTGTGGGGAACTCTCCAACCTGTGCAAGAGTGGAAAGCATCACTCCTGAAAGCAGAACTTCATATAAAACATTGCTGTGTGTTTCTGTATTTCTACACTTACAACTCTTTATTCCTATCCCTGCACAACAACTTAAAGTTGATAATCTACGGAAATAATCTCTCGTCCTGGGCCCGCAGGCTTTCAGGCCGACATTTAGCGTAGCCTTAAGACCGCTGGGGCCTGGGGCAAGTCCCTCCCACTCTGCCCCACGGTCCACGCTGCCGGAGGCCCCCCGGCAACCTGCTCTCCCGCGCTCCCCC
>NW_010202635.1:13649-14176 GCF_000695765.1 Mesitornis unicolor | reverse complement strand
TAAATTCATTATATTAATTAATTGCCTTCAGTTATTCCTTTTGCTAGCACTGAATAATTTGCAAGACCCTGCTAGATTATAGAGTAAACAGCACCCTGAAAAAAATCTATGTTTCCTGTCTTCCTCCTGAAAAAGAGGACTACTTGTACAGGGGATTCTGGCAGACAGAAAGGTTTTGTAGGATGAGATGGTATATTTCTCATGTTAGATCTACCAAGATTTGTATCATGGCGATCTAGTTCTTACGTTAGTGTCTCAGGTGGTGGCCTCAGAGATATATCATCCTGTGTTTTCATTGAAATTTCCAGCATTTTTAAAGAGTTTGTCCTTTTTGTTTAACTGTGTTTCTATTTTTCTCCTTCATTGCTTTCTAAAGTACAAAATACTTCGGACAAACTTAACTTCCTTATCTCCTTGGCCACTCATAAAGTCTCATATCTTGTTTCTATGCAATCTTTTAAATAAAATCACAAAAATACAGACTATTTGCCAATATAATTTATTTTAATCTTTTATAAATAGTAAAA
>NW_010202635.1:0-13595 GCF_000695765.1 Mesitornis unicolor | reverse complement strand
GGAAGCTCAAGCTCAGTAGACACAAACACAGGCATTTTACTCCAGCATCACCACTGTTACAATAACTTCCCTGTTCATGTATCCTGCTCCCATAATAGCCCCCTCTTTCTGCCCCCAGCATTGTGTTGTTTTGCAGTTACAGCTTAATTAATTGTCAGGGACTGATATCCTACTTTTGAAGGATGGATTATGTGAGGTGCTGTTTATACTTGTGAAAGCACGTCATTTTAAAAACATTCCCCTTGTTAGTGAGTATCAGGAATTTATCTTTGAAGTTGTGGGCAGTGCCACTCAAAAATGAGAGGGAATAGAAAGACAAAAAGCACTTTGCAATCCAGGTTCTCAGATTCTGGATAATGGTGCTCATAGTTTCCTATAGGAAACTATTTCCTATAGGAAACTATTCTCACATGTGGTGTTGTTACAGGAAAATCTTTACAAAAAGCTCAAACCTAAGTCTTTAATTTATAGATTAAATCGGAAGAAACTACTCAGGGGTTTTTTTTACCTTATCTGCTGTTTAAATTAATATTGTTATTGTAGAAAACATTTTCTAATTATTACAGTTCTTCATTTGACAAAGTATCATCACATCTGAGGATATTTAAGTAATCCTGGTCCCATCCTTTGGTCAGTGTTTATAAGAAGCACTGTAAACTGAAGAGGAGATTTTGTCTCAATCTGACTCTGCATAATGTTTTTCACGAACACAGTTTTTTCCAAGCCTCGGGTTCAGACTTTTAACTACAGTTTCATTCCCAGTAAGAAGTCAGGCACTTAAAGACTTGTTGATTTTGAAAAATTCTGAGAATTAATCAAATGGATTATTGGAGGCACTTGAAACAAGAACAAACTGTTTTTGACTCAAAGTCCAATGATTTCTGTTCACACCAGTTAGTTGTTTTTAAATTAAGGATATACTCCAATGAGTTTATAGAAGGTTATGAAAAATCAGTTAAATGCCCAGATTTCTGTGGGTTAATAAATTAACCTAGGTTATCACTATGTCATTAGAACAAAAAAGTAGAAAAGTTTTAATAGCTTCAAGACATGATTGCAAGATGGATTCTAAAAATCTTGGAAATGTGAAATACAGCATTGGTAAACTAAATATGAAAACTGAATAAAATGAAATAGTTATGAGAATATGCATAGCAGGCTACTAGAACGTTTGTTACATAGGTCAGAAAATAATACTTGTGTCCATCTCTACTCCTAGCTAAAGAAACATTGGAATCTCTTATGTGGATTTCTACAAACATAATTTTCGTATGTAAAAATAGCCAAAAAATGCAGTGGATTTGTTTTTTTATTAATCTTAAATGCTTCACCAGTCAAAAAATAATACATGGAATATGGAAATCAGGCTAAAGAAACAGCAAAGAGACTCAAAGGAATGAATCCCCAGCGTGAACATGTGTTAGAGAAATATTTATTTCGAAATAGGTCACCATTGCATCACTTCATTGATAAATGTTGCCACAATTAAGTGTTGTTATTAAGTGCCTAAGAATATCAGCTCAAAACCGAAGCAAATGAGCAGCTTTTCAGAAACATAATGAATACTATCCCTTACTCAAGGTACTTGCTATCCATCTGCCAGATTGCATGCAAGGTAAACAGACAAGTAGGATGGGAATAAAAGAAGAAACTGAGGTGATCATATCAAGAGAGTTTAGCAACAAAGAGATGTTGCAATATTCATTTCACATCTTCAATACTAATACATTTCAAGTACAGTTCTGCTCATGTTTGGTGAGTAATACTCAGAAGGAACACAGCCTCTGTTTTCTGCTGCCACATCTTCATTCTTTAATCCTGTATGAAGCTACTAAATTTCCTTTCTAATCAGCATAGCAATTCTTTTGAAAATTTTTTAATCTCATATCAACCTAAATAGAAATAAAACTTTTGGAAGAGGTTTCTCTCCCACAGCTGGAAAGCATGACACCTTGTAGTTTGTCCAGCTGTTGGCCCACATATTGTGAGTACAGAAGTTTATTGGATAGCTTCCAAACTAGCAAGGCACTGGATAATATGTTGTATTATTAGGTATTCATATATGTAGTAATGTGTTTAGTAATGTATGTATTATTATAGTGCATAATATAGATAGCTCACAAGAAAGAGTATTCCAGATGAATATAACCCTTTGCAAGTAACCTCAGGGTGACACAAGAAGTTTGAAAAGAGTTCTGACACAATGGTCAGAATGCAGAATGTCAAGGAAAAGTATAAAAGGTGTGCAGCATTGCTATAGATTGTTTTACAAACAGTTTGTTTGAGTATTGATAATTGTTAGGCTATCACATTGAAAAAATATATATAATATAAAAATATAAACATATTTTAGACCTACATAAATTTAAGAGAAGTAGACTACTTGTCCTATAACCCATCTGATGTAGAACAAGAGGCACCTAACATTTTACTCTAAATATCCTCACTGGAAGTTGCTCACAAGCAGGGGTTTTCTGCAAGACCTTTTTATTTTTCCCTTCACATCAATGAAATGGAAAATATTTTGTTGGGAGACCAGATTTTTTTTTTGCTGAGTTATTACCCTTTCTTCTGAGTATTTGTAAACTGCTTACTGATTACTGTCTGAAATGGATGATGTGCTGTATGCTTGTATGCTTGCATGTTTGGAATTAGTCAAAGGACACCTAGGACAAGAAACAGGAATCCCTTCTGGTTGTCTATGTCTCTGAATCAAAACAAGTAAAAGTGTAGTTTGTACTGTCCTCATTTAATAACTGTCACATAGTAACTCAGGATCACAGAATCACAGAACCACAGAATCATAGAACGTTAGGGATTGGAAGGGACCTCAAAAGATCATCTAGTCCAATCCCCCTGCCAGAGCAGGCACACCTAGATGAGGTTACAAATCTAATCTTTGAAAATCATTAAGAGAAATCCCTGTCATGATGAGGCATAGTTAAGAAGTGTTTTAACCTGAGCCAGTGTATTTTAGCCAGGATCTACCTGTACCTAATACACAATAGAAGATAACAATCTGTTTCTTGCCATTTCTCATTGAACTGAACATGGTCTTATTTGCACATCCCTGAATAATTCAGTGCAACAGGCTGTGCTTCGTACCATATATGCTTCCTTTGGCCTAATCTGAACTGATGATTTTTCCTTACTCCTGGTAACTGAGGGAAAAGTCACATCTTTTGTCCAGATACTTAAGATTTTACATCTTTAAAAACCATTACTTGGTCTAAAATTAACTGAAAGCTAATAAAAAAGTGCCATCATCCAGCTTCTTAACAGATTCTTATCACAACCAGAAGAAAATTCTTCTCTGTGTCCCAGCACAGCTCTCCACTGCTGCTACTCTAAAACAGCCAACACGGCTTCTCAGAGTAGTCTGTCTCAATAGCCCACTGACTGGGCATGGCTAAGAACTGCACTTTAGAAACAGAGTAAATTAGCTCCTTTATCAAAGGAGTGTGAAGACAGTGATTGAACCAATAAAGGAACAAGCACACTTAGGTTTGGAGCAGGGAGGAGGATTTCCCTTGATTCCAGATACTTCTCATCCCCTTAATTAGGACATGTATGAGTCTGAGGGGGTAAATGATTATCATAGACTTTATTTTCTCTGGCCATTAGCTGATGAGAGAGAGGTGTGAGGGAGTTCATGGACTCCAGAAGTTCTTCTGAGGTAGGTGGTGGGTAAACTCTATCATGGCTCATTAGAGAAATTGCCCTGCAACATCTGAAGGATTTAAATCTTCACTGTCCCCTAATTCTTCATAGCAAGGAGAGTTGGATTAATCACCAGGATGCTTCATATTCTGACTGTCAGGGGGTTTGTTACATGGTGCAAATTCACTTAGATATCTAAGTGGGAAATTTAATATTTCAGGGAGATTTCTCTTTGTAACATCAATGCTAACAAAGTTATCACCCACCTCTTTGGATGGATTTCTATAATCTTGTTCTTTTTTTCCAGTATTATACCATGTATGATTCTGTACTGCAGACAGGTCTTCAGAATAGAGGCTACATTCATAATAGTCTGTTCTGAAGTGACTGAGCATAGAAAACTAAAACCTGAAGAAGGAAAAATACTTCAGGGTATAACTGGTTGTTTTGATTTAGGAATGCAGGACAAAAATGATGGGGTCAGATGAAACTTTGGGGTGCACAAATAAAATTGCAATTGTATGATGTCCAGACTACCCTGAATACTTGCAATATATTGGCTAGTAGCTGATCCTATCCACTTCACATTTATCAAGTATTAAAAACAGTACTTGGAGTACTCTCCATAATATGAAACTCTCCTTTGATTTTTTATTTGACAGTTGCCAAAGGTCATTTGACTTAAACTGTATAACTTCTGATCCAGTGAGAGAAGATTTCATTAGGATGCATCTTGAGTACCAAAGAATAGAGGGTCTGGACCTATCTAAAGTACACTTGAATTCTGACAATGAAATCTTGTTAAAACAGTTTTATGAACAGGTGTCACATCTTTGGTCTACATCCAAAGACAGACATTTTTCAGATGGCTCTGAGTGAGTGAAATCCTGAGAGTTAAAATGGATACTGATTTACAATGTTTTCTGCATCAGTTATTGCAGACATATCTGCTATTATAATAATTGCTGTTTTTCATACTTCATTATTTACATTGGGTGGGATAGGTTGTTAGACATGTAGGTTCCAAAAAGAGAAATACATTATTTTATATTCAAAAAAAGTCTACATGGACTTCTAAATTTAAGCATTTTTCAAAGCTCTAATCACCATATCAAGTCAATTGGTAAGAGGGGAGGATGGCAGGTGTAGAGAATTAGATAACTAAAAGAAAAGAATTGGAGTTATTTAGAAGAAGAATTCTCTAATGAGTCTACTTGTTATTCTGCAGAAAGAGAGCATCTGGATACTTGAAAAATAAAACATACTTGAAAAATAAAACATATGGTGATGTATTTGTAAGATACTGAGATACATATTCTTTTAAATATGTTGAAAAATATCGCAGCTAATGTACAGTTTTTATAAATGTCTATAAATATTTATCAATGGAATGTATTGAAACATATACTTGTCAAGTATACTTTTTTCTTTGAAAAGAAAATTCATAATGTGAAATGCTTAGTAAACTTTCTAGATGACTCAGAGGAACAAGTTTTCTGAGCAGAATGATAAGTATATGACTCCTGTTGACTTCAAGAAGAGATGGATTTTCATTTTTAATGTACAGAAGCAATAATACTGCACTGTTTCTGTAGTTGAAAAACATTGTCAGTTTGTCACCCTAATGCTGGTATTCTTGATTACGACCAGAACTGCAGTAACTATCCAGAGAGACAAAAGGCTTCTTTTTAACTATCCTGGCAGAGAGGAAAATTTCTTACTTATGCACCCAAGACCATGGTCCTCCCAACCAGTTCCGACTTACAGGTCCGTTTTCTGCTGGGAAGCAGTCAGTTTGTCTTCAACTCTACCCAAAAATAGAGAAGAGTGGCAAGATGAAAGGAGGTTGGAGAGGTGATTAATTACCAATTTGCCAGTGTCGTGAGGAAGTGTTTGTCTGTGGGATACTGACTGTCAGTGTGATTTGTAGATGAAGCTGAAGTTAATGAGTCTATCCTTGATTTTTGTTGAGACTGTTTAGAAGTAAATGGCTCCTCCTTTCCACTCAAAACAAGCTAAGTAAACATGTTCCTCGCTTTGTGGTATCCTAAGGCTGAATGTAAGGCAAAATATTGCCAAATTTTCTTGTCCCATATCAAAATAATAACCTTAAAGGGTTTGTGAGGTAACTGCTCCCTTAGTTCCTCTTTGTATCTAGACAGGAAAGATTCAAATCAGAAACACATCAGGCTTTGTTAAAATGTAATTTGCCTGACCCAATCTGAATTTGGTGTGAATGGAGGTGTTCATCTTGAATTACTCAGTAAGCAATGGGAAAATGAGGGCTGCTTGTTCTTGACCTATTCCTTTCTAAGATACCTAGATATCCAACACTAGCTAGATGTACTACTTTTCTTGAACTGGGTTCTGTCACTTTTTACAGGTAAGATTGATAATAATATTGAAATAAATCAATAAATCAATAAAACTAGTACATCTGTAAGTCAGTTGGAAGCCAGAGGAAAATCCACTAGGAAGTATGTATTTCTATTTTTTAAACTATAGAAATAGCGAACAAGTTGAAATTAATCCAAAAATTAAAAGTAATGTGGTGAAAAATAGTTTGTTCACTCTGTGTATTAGCTTATATTAAGTTAGACACACCATCCACCATGGTAGCTGGTGCAGTCTCAACAATTTACCAAGAAGGTTTCGGCTAATTATCT
The DNA here is from genome assembly GCF_000695765.1 of Mesitornis unicolor. NCBI lineage: Eukaryota > Metazoa > Chordata > Aves > Mesitornithiformes > Mesitornithidae > Mesitornis > Mesitornis unicolor. Next base: position 7,269 of record NW_010202635.1, on the reverse strand, counting down.
CCTTCACTCTGCCACTGTTTTAATGTGAAGGGGTAGATACGCACGTGCAAATCATGACTGGCTTGCTTTCTGTGGCCAAACATGAAAGAGGCTTTTCTGCATCCTATTGCTTTTGGGTAATAGACTACTCATAGCAATGGAAGTCATGGAAATATCCCTAAAAACAAGAAGAAGAAAGAAAACTTCTTACTCATCTGACTTTACTCTTTTTTGAGCATCTTTTTCAATTACTGGCAGAAGGGTTACTGGCTGCATCTTGCTCTTGATAAGCTAGAAAAATTAACTACAAACGTAGTAGAAGTAGATGAGACTTTAGGGACATTGTGGTTCTCAACCATTGTCAGAGATGTATGCTCCTGACAGGAGCTGAAACAAATAATCTCTTACAATCCCCTTTTGACATGAGTTCATGTGAACTTGTGAAAAGATAGAAAAGATTCTGCTCATAAATCAAAGAAGAATTTGATTTTTCTATTCACAAAAGAGAAATGTCTACTTCATCTATTTTACTTTCATATATTAAACAATTATTTTAGTCCTCCATTTTCAAGGCAATTCAAGGCAGTCTTCTTTCCAAGAGAGATAACAGGAATTTTGGCTATACCATAGGCAGTCCCACTATTTTGTGACTCCCTTTCCTCCATCCTCCTTTTATTGTTATTCATCTTTTACAAAAACTTTTAGGATTTGTACTGATTTTGTCTGAGATAGTTAATTTTCTTCTTAGTAGACCATGTATGGTACTGTATTTTGGATCTGTGACCGAAACAGTGTTGATAATGCAGGGATGTTTTAGCTATTGCTGAGCAATGCCTAAACAGAATCAAGGCCTTTTCTGCTTCTCACACGACCTCACCAGAGACTAGGCTGGTAGTGCACTAGAAGTTGGGCAGGGACACATTCAGGACAGCTGATCCCAACTGACCAAAGGGATATTCCATGGTGTCATGCTCAGCATATAAAGCTGGAGGAAAAAGAAGGGATGTCATTTGCAGTGCACACATTTGTCTTTCCAAGTAATTGTTATACATCATGGAGACCTGCTTTCCTGGAGATGGCTGAACACCCTGCCTGCTAATGGGAAGTTATGAATGAATTCCTTGGTTTGTTTTGCTTGTGCCTGGCTTTTGCATTACCTATTAAACTGTCCTTACCTCAGCCCACAGGTTTTCTCACTTTTACCCTTCCGATTCTCTCCCCCACCCCATCAGTGGTGGGGGGAATAAGTGGTGAGTGTCACTAAGCTGCCTGCCAGGATTGATCCACAACACTGTCATACTGTTATATTAATCAAACCATTCTGGACTGGGATTTGGCTATATACAGAACTGCTTTTTTTTTTTAAATATATATTTAATGAAAATAGCTCCCTTGGGACCTAGATTTTACTCTATTACACTACAATCCAGAATTTTAAAGTTATGAAAAATTATTGTTTATGTTCAGCAGTTAATTTTGACCTTCATTATCTTGACAGATTTAATTCTCAAATATAATTGATTAATCACTTGCCAAAGACAGATTTTTAGTTTAAAGCCATTACAAATCTGCAAAATGTGTCCAGAGCCAATATAGGATAGTAATTGATCTTACTTTTATGTCACTTAAAATACACACTTAAAGAAAAATTTGACTGGTGGGAAAAAATTACTTCCTGGCTAGAACCACATGTCTCCACTTAAAAGTTTCTGAATTAATTATATAACCTTTTTAACGTAATCATGGAAATACTGATACATCCTCAGTGAATCAAGCACACAAACCTAAGCGAGTGGTGCTGCAGTTCTCTGGGGTGGTTTTCACTTCCCTATGTGTTACCATTAGCTGGTAGTCACAGCTGTCATGTGGGAAGCAGAGTGGCCCATAACATATAGGAGCCCCATCACAGAGCCATAACCCGTGACGCCGATATCTGTGCAAACATGAACCAAAGGTCCTGGTCCTACCTGGGAAATTCGGTAATTGTATATGAGATGTTAAAAAGTAGTTGGAGGAATGCATAGCTGACAGTATCTATTGCTACCTGACATAAAATACACACTAGTTCCTATACTGCATCAGGTGCTCTTAGGTGATAGACTCCATGTGGCAACAGGAGCCAGAAAGAAATATCCCTGCCTATGAGGAGAAAGGAAAAAAGCAGGCAGAAAAATGGTCAAAGGAATTATTTGTGAAGGTGCTACTTCCAGCCATGTTCAAAATGGATAACAGCAAAATCAGATTACAGAATCACAGAATTGCAGAATCACAGAACGTTAGGGATTGGAAGGGATCTCAAAAGATGATTTAGTCTACATCTAGATTACATTTGATAAGGCAAGAAAAGTACAATTCCATAATTGAAAAGTTTGCTGGCAGAGTGCACACAAATTTCAGTTATGTGAATGGCTGGAAAAGAGTGTATTTGAGGCTAGAGTTACATTGCAATCACTAGTAGGGCAGTACAATTTAGTATATTGGAAAGGTACTTTACATTTTAAACTAGCTATATCTCAACCACTGGGCTAAAGGAGTAAAATTAAAATCAGGACAATATGCTGTCACTGGCATTTTCTAAATCTGTTTCCTTTTCTTTGCAATGCCAAGAGAGGGGATTCTACTACATCTGTACTGCAAGCCATCTGCTTAGGAGATTAAAGGATGAGGAGAAGAGCTGCTGATATCAGGCAAGTGGGTATCTTGAAGGAAATCTTTTTAATACTTTTCTTTTGGAGTACTATAACACACATTACAATAAACAAAATATAAATCTGTGCTCCAGTGGTTGTAGGCTATGTCTGTGGAAAGACATGGAGAATATGGCGTGATATTGGTGATTCTCTCTGGAAAGCCTTGACAGATCCAGGGGCTTCCCCAGAGTTGTTCCTCATCTTTGGAAGCAACTCAACAGGAAGGAGACAATAAAGTTAGAGGCTGGTGAGTTCATGACTGCATTCATAGGAGAGGGCACAGAGAGGTGGTTGTGCATAACAATGATAATACAATTATTAATGAGCTGTTTCAAAATAAGTCCATCCCTCAGGAGAAAACAGGATTGCTCCAGATGTGAGATGGTGAGTTAAAAATGTATATTTCTAACTACAGCCATCAGATTACAAATGTGATAGCAAGCACTGAAAAGTATGCAGTCCTGCGTATCTTGATGTGAGATAAATCTAGATTTAGGTGAAAGTGGGACACTGTCTTGAGGCTCAAGAGTGTTTTGTCTTCCAAGCTGTGGAAAGAAGAGTAGTCTCACAGGCAAGTGCAGCCGTGGGAGGTTTGTTCATGGAGATGTGGTCAAACAGCCCCCGCTCCCCCTTCCATTTTGGCATGTCACTGCCAGATGAAGATATTCTGGGGAAAAGGGTGATACAGGCCCACTTCTAGAGGTTTTCACCTGTGTTAACCTGAGCCCCCATCCATCTCAGTAGAAACTGAGTAGGTAGCAATACTACAGAGAAATTCTAGAGCACAGAACCTTTTTTGGTCCCTCTGGTCACATAGTCTTAAAGGCAGCTTGGACTCCCCCTCTGCTACAGCACAGGATACAGCAATGTCGAAGTATCCCTATGGCAGTGGATGGTAATGCATTCCTGGACTTCCTACAGGCTATTGAGCTCTATAATGTGTCTTTGCAACCACCAGAAAATACAGCTTGGTTGTTTATGACTATGTCATATGGCTCCAAACACAAATCCTTACCTTTATTTTTTATAGGATCTTATATAGCAGGCTATATAACAAGGATCACAGCCCAACAGCTTATCCAAGAGTAGAGAACTCTTTTAGAGTGTTACAGACCAACTGAGGGGATAGGGCTGTCTTTGCAGGCCAACAATGTGCTGAGATGTGCAGAACAAAGCACCAGAAGAGCTTGAGATACTTTATGCATAAAGCTGTTACATTTTATTTGTTTGCTGTTAATGAGATACTATTGAAGAATTTTGAAGCATGGCCTTGAGGATCATTTAACATATTGAATCATCCAAATTTAGAAACACATGAAGAACCTAAAGATCTCTGTTGAACTGCAGAAAATAGTTTGCACTGTTTAATACAAGGTGAAATGTCTGCAGGTGCTTAACAAAGTGACTCAGAGACTCGACAGGAGAGAAGTTAAGCTGCATTCAAAAGAGTGGATGCCCATAATGATGTTGTTTTTAAGTATTTTCTGAATTTTTTCAAATAAGTTAATGTAACTATTCTCTTTATGATATATGAAAAATTATTTAAGATGTTTTATTCATGTTCACAGACAGGTATGTGGCAGTGAATGTGGCAAGGTGGTTTAATTTTGCAGTGTAATTTAGCTCTTTTACATAATTTTGGTAGTACAAACCAAGCCTTAAAAAAAGCTCAATTAAATATCTAATGACTGTATCTTCAGGAGGAAAAACTTCTCTCTGAGTGTGTAGCAATGACCTCTAAAACATCTTCCCCAAATATTTGTCACTAGGTGAGGAACAAAAGAGATTGCCTACTATATTTGGGCAGTCCCCACTTTCTCATAACACCTACTGTGGGTCTACTGCAACAACCTGAAGCATCTCCAGGGGCCTTAGCCAGAGTCTCAGGGAAAGGAAGGTGGCAGAGTAGGAGAAAGGGAACCCAAAGAATGCTTGAATCAAAAGTATAAATGCAAAGTATCACGATGTGTAAACAGAAGTGCCATGTAATGGGTATTTGAATCTTTGCATAAAGGTAATGGCTCAGCTGTAGCTTGGTCTGATTTCCAGCACTGTCGTTTAAGATAATCATGATCTAATTGGTCTGCAAAAGAGAATGACCCTAAATGTTAGGAGTTCCTGAACGAAAAGGCCGAAAAATTTATATAGTTTAGAATAAGACTAAGGTAGAACACAGAGTAATCTTCAAATCTATAAATAGCTGCTGGAAAAAGGGAAACAATTCATTGTCCATTTTCCATGGGGAACAGAATAAGAATCAACGGGCTTAAGGAAAATAAGGTACATTTCTAATTTTAAGGACAGTTAAGCCCTGGGACATGTTAAGGTAATTCTGAAATCTTTTATATAGGAATAGTTTCAGTACCAGATATTTATCAGATAGTCCCTTTGGATTGATTTCGTAATATCTGAAGGTTCTTTTCAACACTACAATTCACTGTTCACTATCTTAGAAGACAGTCTTGGATGCTTCTTATGTCATTGTCCCTGATTGTATGTCTTTATGCTGAAATTTATACATAGATTTTAAAGTGGCATGTAGCCAGTCAGAATTATATTCATTTCAGTGGATATTACTCTGTTTTGTCCAAAAGACAGTTTTCATGCTGTGAACTGTTAAGCTAAATGAATGACTGAAAGATTCCAATGACAAAGGAGGAGCTTCTGGATTTTTTTTTCAGTTTTACAAACAAAGGTTTCATGTTTAAACAAGAGTTTTGTCTGTCTATGACAGAGTCAGGGGGTAAGAGTTGTCAAGACTCCCTCAGTATTTTGGAAATACTCAGACTGCTTAGCTCCATGTAGAAGCCTTCTGGGGTATAGTGTCAAGTCTGGAGGGGACAATTTTAACTTTCTGGAGAAACACTCTTTAAAAGCTAAAATACATGTCATGGAGAAGTCATTACAGTTTGTGGCTTAAGAAAGCATATGACTGTTGACTCAGCTGTTCTCAGAAAGATGCACTAAGGGGGAAATGCTGCTAACATTTTCCAGAAACATCATCAACATTTTAAAATCCATTGAAGTAAACCACATCAAGAAATAAATATTTCCATATTATGAATGTTTCCTGTGAATAATACGTATATTTTTCCCCAGGAGTGCACAGTGATTATCCATAAAATGTTGTACTATATGATAATGTCAAAAAGGCAGAAAATTTTTAAAGAGGGCTCAGGCAAAAGGGTGAGTCATGTATTTGTCTCGACTAAAAATTCTAGGTCTTTGAAAATGCCCATTAATATTTAATAGCACAGTAATAATATTCTATTTTTCTGCACATCTAAATGAGCAAAGTTTTGGAAGGTTCACTTTTGATTTGGGAACCTCCTACTTTACAAATAACTGTGCTGCAGCATGCTTTGAATTCAGTTCTGCATTAAAAGATGACCTCTGCACGTGGAAGCACTTCTTTCTATGGCTGCTTTTTCTGCTGCTTTGGACTCTTCTCACCTGTCTGTGGGAGGGTGAACTGAATGTAGTTACAGCTGGTCACTGCTCAGATTTACAACTCTGGTAACAACTGGTACTGAAGAACTTGCAGTTTCCTCACTTATTAGTCCTTTGATTTTGGTGGAAATTCAGTTTCAGTATTCATAAATAGATCTGATTCAAAGCCTGAGCAAGGAACACACAGAAAAATGGAGGCTGAAATAGTTTGGACTAGACATGCAGGTGTTGCCATTATAATCCAAAACTGGGTCCAGTATTCACTCAGAAGTGCAGCTCTGGAAATGAATCCTCCCCCCATTGATAGTTTTTGGTTCACATAGCAGAGTAGTTTTGGAACATACATTAGATGCTGTTATGGTTTAAGGGTTACCAGCCTGAAAAGGAAGGACAGGTGGTGTCTGTAGGACCCTGGGGGGTCAGAGATCAGTACTGTTCCCTCCCCTTTCCGGCAACAGTCTATAAAAACCCCGAGGTTTTCGCGGACTTTTCCTGGTTTCCTGGGCTGCTTCCTGTCGCATCTCAGGACAGCTGGGGCTAACTCCACATGCTCGGCAGCATCCACCACCATCCGCTTCCGACACCACTGCAGTCCCTGGTGACGAGTCACAGCAGTTGCAGTGGCCACGAGGCACTGCTCAGACACTTCCACTCGGGACTACTGGGATCAGGTTTTGTATATGCTTAAATATCCTTTGTCCCTTATTAGTTCCTTTTTCCTTTCCCCTGTTTTTTTTCATTAAACTTGTTGCAGTCTTAACTTCCAACCTTGTGAGAAGCATTTTTTTTTTTCCTCTCTATTCCCTTTTCTTAATCCTCCCCCTGGTAGGGTAGGGGACAATAGAGAGAAAATCCTGCTCTCTCTCTTTCTGACCCTTAAACAGAGACAGGATAATTGGCGCCCAACATGTGGCCAGTTTGAAAATTAATTTTTATTATTATTTTCTCCAACGAGACAAGTTGAAAGTTAATACTACAATGTCTCTCATAACCGTGCTTCTGTGAGTCCTGTTACAGAATGCTTTTGTGACCTCTCTTAATTTTGTTCTGGTGTCTGTCATGCTGACTTGCCCTCTTTCAATGTTATGCTGTCATGTATTTTGGACCGTGATGAATGCGAACTTGAGTTGGGTTAAGGCTTTGCCTGAGT
>NW_010202634.1:0-8335 GCF_000695765.1 Mesitornis unicolor | reverse complement strand
CGCCGGCACCAAAACAGGGGCGGGGGCAGCGTCCACCAGAGCAGGGGTGGGCACGGGAGCCCAAGCCGGCCCAGAGCTCTGACCAGAACCAGGGCGAGGGATGGGACCGGGACCGGGACCGGGACCGAGACCAGGGCCACTTTCAAAACAGTATTATTCTCACGCACAGAGACCTGAGTAAGCCACAGTCTTACAATGATGAACCACAATACATAATCATAATAGCCGTTCCTCATTTCTCCAAACTCCTGTGTCTCAAGCTTGCCGGACAATGGAACAGAATCATTTTTTATAAGCATGTTCATGAGGTAGTGGCCAAGGTATTCAGGTAAAGCCTTAACCTAACTCAAGCCCACATCCATCACAGTACAAAATATATGACAACATAACATGGAGACAGGGCATGTCAGCATGACAGCTACCTGGGGCAACATTAAGAGAGGTCACAAAAGCATTCTGTAACAGGCCTTGCAGAAGCACAGTTACGAGAGCCATTTTAGTATTAACTTCCAACTTGTCTCTTTGTGGAAATAATAATAAAAATTTATTTCCAAACCTGTGCCCCACATTGGGTGCCAATTTATCCTGTCTCTGTTTAAGACTCAGACAGCAGGGTTTTCTCTCTATCAATTAAAAAAAAAGGGAATAGAGAGAAAGATGCTTTGCACAAGGTTGGAAGTTAAGACTGTAACAAGTTTAATGAAAAACAACAGGGGAAAGGAAAAGGGAATTAATAAGGGATAAAGGATATTTAACTATATACAAAACCTAATCCCAGCAGTCCCAAGTGGAAGTGTCCAAGCAGTGCCTTGAGGCCGCTGTGACCACTGTGACTCGTCACCAGAGACCGCAGTTCTGCCAGGAAGCGGATGGTGGTGGATGCTGCTGAGCACATGGAGCTAGGCCCAGCCATCCAAAGATGCCACATGAAGCAGCTCAGGAAACCAGGAAAAGCCCGCGAAAACCTCAGGCCTCCTCATTTTTTTATAGACTGTGCCCAGAAAGGGGAAGGAACAGTACTGATCTCTGACCTCCCAGGGTCCCACAGACACCACCTGTCCTTCCCTTTCAGGCTGGTAACCCTTAAACCATAACAAGAACACATTGAGCTGGAATGTTTTGCAATATGAGTCAAAAGTGAAGGAAGAAGACACATACACAATTTGACCTCTGATCAAAATAATTTGTCGTACAGACTACAGCATTTCAGCACAACCTTACAAGTGCTCGGGCAAGCCCATCTTCGGAGTAAGGTTGGATTACCTCCAGAGAGGTTCTCCTCCCCCTATCCCTGGTGAGACCGCATCTGGAATATTGTGTCCAGTTCTGGGCCCCTCAGTTCAAGAAGGACAGGGAACTGCTGGAGAGAGTCCAGCGTAGGGCTACAAAGACGATTAAGGGAGTGGAGCATCTCCCTTATGTGGAAAGGCTGAGGGAGCTGGGTCTCTTTAGTTTGCAGAAGAGGAGACTGAGGGGAGACCTCAGTAATGTTTATAAATATTTAAAGGGTGAGTGTCACGAGGATGGAGCCAGGCTCTTCTCGGTGACAAAGAATGATAAGACAAGGGGTAACGGACACAAACTGGAATACAGGAGGTTCCACTTAAATTTGAGAAGAAACTTCTTCTCAGTGAGGGTGACAGAGCACTGGAACAGGCTGCCCAGAGAGGTTGTGGAGTCTCCTTTTCTGGAGACATTCAAAACCCGCCTGGACGCCTTCCTGTGTAACCTCATCTGGGTGTTCCTGCTCCGGCAGGGGGATTGGACTAGATGGTCTTTTGAGGTCCCTTCAAATCCCTAACATTCTGTGATTCTGTGTGATTCTGTGATTCTGTGATTATCTGTGCCTGTTTCATAGCTGGTAGATGTTATTCAACCTGTTTTTAAAACCTTACAGTGGCAGGGGTTGACAGACTTAGGTATTTTGTTCAATTGCAAATTTAATCCTATTAAAAGATACTCCTAATTTCTAAAGCATATCCCCATCTTTTATTACCTTTCTCCTGTGTCAGTGGACTTGAATGATTCTTTCACCATCATCCTCTTTAAAACAAAAAAATTACATATTTAAAGATTGTGACACAACTTATGATTGTCTTCCACAAACTCATACCCCAAAATTCTCTCATATTTTTATATGCTGTGCCTTTAAAATCACTTATAAATGTCAGTCTTCTCTTGACTGCCTTCATCTTATCCACTCTGTACTAATCTGTCTGACCTGTATTGTGTATACTATGCCAGGTGAGACATCATGACTGTCAAGATAAAGGAAATAATTACCTCTTATGACTTAATGTTTCTGTTAGTACAACCTGATAGACAGTAGCCTTTCTTGTAATGTCATCTCATTGTCAATCTACATTCAGTCTGTACCACTGTGCAAACAATATTTATGTCCTTTTCTGTAGTACTGCTTTCTAAGCTGTTACTTTTCATTTTTAAACTGTATTTCTTCCTAAATATAGTACATTTTTCTTATCTCTTCTTGAATTTCATCTTCACGATTTTGGCTCATTCATCAACTTATAAAAATCAGTTGATCAATATTATAGTTCTGTAGTCTAAAGGGCCTGCCATCTCTCAGTCCTGAATGTCATCTGTAAACTTCCACTGTTTTATTATTACTCCATCAACCATGTACTAGACTGAGAATTTGAAGTTCAGCACAAAAATTATTATAATTACTACTACTAAACAAAATAAAAAATACTTCCCAAATTGTGTTTGAAGACAAGTAACTATCTTTTGAAGCTTTAACCAGCTGTGACTCATCTAGCAGTAGTAAAATCTAAGCCACAGTTGCTTGGTTTGTTTATGAAAGATGTAGTGCATTCAAAAATGTAATAGCTTCAAGCAACAGCACTTCTAATGAGTTTTCCTTAACCACAAAGCCAGTACTCTGGCCAATTAAATTGGTTTGACAACATTTGTTCTTGACAAATTATGCTGACCATACCTTAGCACCTGAATATGCTCCAAGTACTTACAAATTGATTATTCAATAATTTGTTCCAATAGCTTTCTAGTATTATATTTAGGCTGAACGTTTTATAGCTCCCTAGGTACTCCTTCTCCCTTTTTTAATGATAGGCATTGCACTTGACCTTCCCTACTCTTCTGGGACCACACTTGTCATCCGCAGCTCTCTGGAGATCTTTGCTAATGGTTCATAGATTGCTTCAGCTAGTCCTTTAACAATGAAAGGCAAATTTCCTGAGACACTGGATATTACAATATATGTAACTCATCTAAATATTATTTAACTCAAACCTTCATTATTTTTATCAGTGTTCCTATACTCTTGAAATTAATTGTGCTAAGCATGTCATTACAATTAACCTTTTTAAGAATTCTGAATCTAAAAGGCAAAGATACATTTTATTTTCAGCATCGACATTTATTTTTTCAGCAACATTTTTTTTCTAGCATCCCAACTGATAATTGGAGTTATATTTTCCTGTATCTTTCCTTTTTTTTACCTTTATTTTATTTGCGGCTTTCAAAAGAAAAATATAATTTTGTTTCTGCAAGCAGCAAATGACTGACAGACATTTGAACACACTTTAAGAACTGAAAATTAGGCCAGTGATAAGCACACAATGCACACAAAACTTGCTAAATAACAAAAACGCATGTGCTATTAATGTATTTTTGGTATGAATTTGTATTAGTACATTTACAACTGATTTTTTCTTTATACTTATGCTTCTATTCAACTAAAATTAGTTGATACTTCATGTTTCTCCTATGTATAGGAATTTAATTTTACAAGAAAATGTGTATTATTAAAAATATTTTACAATTATAAATATTAATACATTATTTAATTTTTGTTCTAGAACAATGAAGCTCTTCACATGAATAGAAAAATAGCATTTATTTGTGCAGAATTATGTTGGTTGATAGTGTTTTGATAAAATTAGGAAAAAAAATTGGGTTTACTTTGCCATTTTAGGTTGAGTAGCCTCATCAATGTTCGGCATGGAAAATTCTGTTTTTCATACTAGGAAAAGATATTTAATTTGAGACGTTGGTCTTTCATATCTGTGAAGCAGAACCTAGTATCCTAAAGAAGATTCTGAACATCCAAACATGTAGTACTGACTCTAGTTAAAGTCTGCTGGAAAGCATTAGAAAATTAGAAATATTCTCATACTGTGGGAAATTCTGTATGTTGAATCATGCCTACATCTCAGAAAGCTGTTTATAATGCACAAGAACAGCCTTATTGCCCTACTACTTATGAACAGTGATGGATATTACACAATGGCAGAAAATGCTCATTAGTTAATTACCCACAGATAGATTTATCACATTCCCATTTAATCCCTCCTTAGAGTAAGAGGCTCCATGAACCCTCTGCATCACCTAGGTAGAGTGAGACTTGAAGGGAGATTAAATCCCTTCATGATGTGAAGAGCCCAAAGCTGGTTCAGTGCACAGAGAGAAAAGATCCATCAAAGGCTCTTGACATAAGTTTGATATAAATTGAACAACGATGTCACTCCTGAGAGACGAGCGTTAAGCACAATATCTAAAGAAGAAACAATCTCTTTCAAAAAATTTACCACTTTTAAGCAAATTTTTATTTACTTCATCTACAATTTTTCACTCCATTATATTATACCTTTACTAGATTATTTCATAGAATCACAGAATCATAGAATGTATTGGTTGGAAGGGACCTTTAAAGATCATCTAGACCAAGTCCTCTACAGTAAGCAGGGACAATGTTACTAGAACAGGTTTCTCAGAGCCCCATCAAGCCTGACCTTGAATATGTCCAGGGATGGGGTCTCCACTACCTCTCTAGGCAACCTGTTCCAGTGATCTACCACTCTCATATTGAAGAACTTTTTCCTAATATCCAGCCTAAATCTACCCTTGCACAGTTTAAAACTATTACCCCTCATCTTATCACTATATGCCCGAGTAAGCAGCTCTTTCTCAGCTTTCTTATAAGCAGTTTTCAGGTAATGGAAGGTTGCTATAAAATCCCCCCAGAGCCTTTTCTTCTCCAGGCTGAACAACCCCAACACTGTCAGCCTGTCTTTGTAGGAGAGGTGCTCCAGGCCCTCTCCTACATCATCTGATCATCTCTGTGGCCCTTCTCTGCACATGCTCCAGCAGTTTGATGTCTTTTTTGTGTTGGGGACTCCAAAGGTGGACAGAATACTCCAGGTGAGGTCTCATCAGAGCAGAGTAGCAGAGCAGAATCACCTCCCTTGATCTGCTGGCCACACTTCTTTTGATGCAGCCCAGGGTGTGGTTGGCTGTCCCTCAGTACTCCCAGGTCCTTTTCCTCAGGGCTGCTTTCCAGCACATCTTCCAGTCTGTATTGGTTACTAGGACTGTTCCAACCCAGGTGCAGGACCTTGCACTCGGACTTGTTGAACCTCATGAGATTCACCTGGGCCTACTTCTGAAGCTTGTCCAGGTTCCTCTGAATGGCATCCCTTCCCTCTGGCATATTAACCTCATCACCCAGCTTTGTATAATCAGTGAACTTGCTGAGCGTGCACTCAATCCCACTGTCATTATCGTTAATGAAGATATGAAACATCACTGGTCCCAGAACAGATCCTTGAGGAACACCAGTTGTTACCGTCTTCCATCTTGACATCAAGCCATTGACCATTACTCTCTGGATGCGACCATCCAGCCAATTCCTTATCCACTTGTCCACCTGTCAAATCCATACCTCTCCAACATAAAGAGAAGGATATTGTGGGGGAACCACATCAAAGGCCTTGCAGAAATCCTGATAGACGACATCCATAGCTCTACCCTTGTCTACTGATGCAGTTACTCCATTGTAGAAAGCCACTATGTTGGTCAGGCAGGACTTAACCCTTGTAAAGCCATGCTGGATCTCTCGAATCACCTCCCTGTCCTCCATGTGACTCAGCATAGCTTCTAGGAGGATCTGTTCCATGATCTTCCCAGTCACAGAGGTGAGGCTGACAGGTCAGTAGTTCCTAGGGTCCTCCTTTTTACCCTTTTTAAAAACATGTGTAATGTTTCCTTTCTTCCAGTCACCAGGTACTTCACCTGACTGCCATGACTTTTCAACTATCATGGAGATTGGCTTGGCAACTACATTAGCCAAGTCCCTCAGGACTCTGGGATGCATCTCATCAGGTCCCATGGACTCGTGTATATTCAGGTTCCTCAAATGGTCACGAACTTTATCTTCACTTACAGTGGGAGGGACTTTTTCTGTCTGCTCTCTGTCGTGTGGGCCATCAGCTGGAGAGCTGTGAGAGGAGAGGTTGCCAGTGATGACTGAGGCAAAAAAGTTGTTGAGAACCTCAGCCTTCTCCTCATCTGTTGTTACCAGTTCACCACTGTTGTTCATCAGGGGGGGCATGCTTTCTTTAACCTTTCTTTTCTGATGTACATACCTGTAGAAGATATTATTTTTCTTGGCTCCAGCTGTGCCTTGGCCTTTCTGACTTTGTCCCTTTTGTACACAGTCAGGCAACATCCCTGTACTCTTCTCAGGATATCTGTCCTTGCTTCCATTGCCTATGTAGTTCCATCTTGCCTTCTAGTTTGGCCAGCAGGTCTCTACTCGTCCATGCTGGTCTCCTACCTTCCTTGCCCAATTTCCTACACTTTGTATTTTATACAAATCAGTGCCTTGGACAGACCTAAAACTACTTTACCTGAAAGTTAATTTAGATCAGACATTAATGAATGGATCCATTTCATTTCTGATGTTTCCATGCACATTAATGAAAGCAATATTTTTCTTGTCATGTCCAGAAATTTATGATATAGGTTGCCAATACTGGTTGTCACAACTCAGCTACTAATTAAATAGACTGAAGAAAGAATATTACATTATTTTCAAAGTCCTATCTCTATAAATCATAACTATTGGGTGGGAGTAGGAATCATAAAATACATGTGCATGACAGTGGGTCATACAAACAGATGTTTTTCAATGATAGGGGCTGCATCTTCTGAGTTGTCCCTCCTTTTTCTAAAGTTAAAGGACTAGTAGCAAATGTGTAACTAACTATTCAGTACACGGATTTGCAAAGCACAGACTGCAACAGTGCTCTGTATCTTAACAGGTCCTTGTCACCACTGTAACACAAATATAAACATGCACTGAAAAGTGCATCAAAATATCAACAAGCCTGAATTTGTAAATCACCGTTTCTTTTGTTTGTTTGCTTCCTTGTTTTTTAAATATACAGCTTTTTCTGAGAATAGACGCTATCAGAACATAATTTATATGACTGATTTCTTCTCAATTTACAAAGACAAAATAAATTTTATCTGAGTCTTCCGGTTGTTATTTGTCTAACTATAGTAAAAAACACATACAGAAGCTTTTAACATATTCTTAATTCTTGATAATTACCTAATGAGGCAGATTTTAAATGTAGAAGTTTGAATGAGTACTTGATCATTTTGCTGAAGAGTATTAACTTAAGAGAATATTCCTACTCTTCCTCATAACACTATTGCATTTTCTGATTGACACTGCAGTGTAAAACTTTACAAATGTGAAAACATTATTTTATTGCTAAACAAATCTTTATAGTGAAATTCTATGCTATGAGATAAAACAACTGTTAATACACTTTCTCACAGTTAATGGTCAGACCCTCAAAGACCTTCAGAGCTATCATGACGTTTTACCAGAATTTTTTAAAATATAAAATGTTTGCTGACATAAAAAATGGCTTTGTTCTATTTTAATATATTTGCAGTAAATGTTACATTTAAAACATTTATATCTTAATAGGAATTGAAAACTGTTGTGTATTTATTTCCTGTAATTATAACAGGGTAATGGAAATCTGTTAAATAAATTTATAGAATGTTTACTTACGTAAGTAAATGCGAATGCTTTTTCCAGTCAGTTCTTTGCAAGTAATACCAGCCTTACACATGTTGTAATTATACAAATACAAAAGACCTGAAGAGTTTTCAGTTTTGAACAGTATGTGTGGTACGTTTTGGTTTGTCTGGAGAGTGACCTTCCTTTTAAAGGAGCACGGATGTGTTTAGGAAAACAAACTGTTCTGTTTTGTGAATTTCCCAAGACTCCAATGTCTGTTTGAAAGTTCTTAAAAACAATCTATCTAAAATCTTCTCTTGAAAAGTCTGATTATTTTTCTTATGGCTAGCTGCCATTCTACTCCTGTGATTCAAGCTGAAAACAAGTTTGGTTCTGTTCCTGTGCAAAATATCACTCAAAGGTAATGGAGCTGTATGTGCTGATTTTGTTTGTGAACACTGTTTCCTTCTTCTGCTTTTTTCATCCAACTGTTTAGCCTTCTCTCATGGCCCGCTTTAAAAGTGAGCTCTTTTA